>NW_025533518.1:100000-240000 GCF_020615455.1 Coregonus clupeaformis | reverse complement strand
CTGTGTCTGTCTCTGTTACTGTGTCTGTCTCTGTTGCTGTGTCTGTGTCTGTCTCTGTTGCTGTGTGTGTGTGTGTGTGTGTGTGTGTGTGTGTGTGTGTGTGTGTGTGTGTGTGTGTGTGTGTGGGGGGGCTATAAACAGACATGAGGAGAAACTGTCTTCCCATGACCCTCTCTGGCTAACCTTGACCCCCAACTGGCCTCATGTCTCCCTCTCTCTCTCTCTCTCTCTCTCTCTCTCTCTCTCTCTCTCTCTCTCTCTCTCTCTCTCTCTCTCTCTCTCTCTCTCTCTCTCTCTCTCTCTCTCTCTCTCTCTCTCTCTCTCTCTCTCGTGCTCTCTCTCTCTCTCTCTCTCTCTCTCTCTCTCTCTCTCTCTCTCTCTCTCTCTCTCTCTCTCTCTCTCTCTGTGTCTCTCTCTCTCTCTCTCTCTCTCTCTCTCTCTCTCTCTCTCTCTCTCTCTCTCTCTCTCTCTCTCTCTCTCTCTCTCTCTGTGTCTCTCTCTCTTTCTCTCTCTCTCTCTCTCTCTCTCTCTCTCTCTCTCTCTCTCTCTCTCTCTCTCTCTCTCTCTCTCTCTCTCTCTCTCTGTGTCTCTCTCTCTTTCTCTCTCTCTCTCTCTCTCTCTCTCTCTCTCTCTCTCTCTCTCTCTCTCTCTCTCTCACACACACACACACACACACACACACACAACACACACACACACACACACACACACACACACTGACTGTTAATGTACGAAACTAAAATTAAGAGTGTAACTATGTATTTGTGAGTCTGGAATGGGGGTGCTGTGAGTGTGTGTGTGTGTGCAGCAGTTTTTCCACACTGGAAAGGGATCAGTGGAGCAGAGCAGGAAGTCCAGTCTTCTGGGAATACAGACCCTGAGGAATCTCATCTGCTGTTCATCACACACACACACACACACACACACACACACACACACACACACACACACACACACACACACACACACACACACACACACACACACACACACACACACACACACACACACACACACACACACACTCACACAGCAGGTTTAATAGTTTGAGGCCTGGCCACTTGAGTAGTTAAAATACTGTGACAGACGGGTTAGATTTAGCAATGTTCCCATGGGTCTGGGGCTTCAGGATGAATGAGCAACATTTTACATTTTAGTCATTTAGCAGACGCTCTTATCCAGAGCGACTTACAGTTAGGGTATAAGCTGTTGAGAAGCCTTTTGGACCTAGACTTGGCGCTCCGGTACCGCTTGCCGCGCGGTAGCAGAGAGAACAGTCTATGACTAGGGTGGCTGGAGTCTTTGACAATTTTGTGGGCCTTCCTCTGACACCGCCTGGTATAGAGGTACCTGGATGGCAGGAAGCTTGGCCCCAGTGATGTACTGGGCCGTACGCACTACCCTCTGTAGTGCCTTGTGGTCGGAGGCCGAGCAGTTGCCATACCAGGCGGTGATGCAACCAGTCAGGATGCTCTTGATGGTGCAGCTGTAGAACTTTTTGAGGATCTGAGGACCCATGCCAAATCTTTTCAGTCTCCTGAGGGGTAATAGGCTTTGTCGTGCCCTCTTCACAACTGTCTTGGTGTGTTTGGACCATAATAGTTTGTTGGTGATGTGGACACCAAGGAACTTGAAGCTCTCAACCTGTTCCACTACAGCCCCGTCGATGAGAATGGGGGCGTGCTCAGTCCTCTTTTTTTTCCTGTAGTCCACAATCATCTCCTTTGTCTTGATCACGTTGAGGGAGAGGTTGTTATCCTGGCACCACACAGCCAGGTCTCTGACCTCCTCCCTATAGGCTGTCTCATCGTTGTCGGTGATCAGGCCTACCACTGTTGTCGTCGACAAACTTAATGATGGTATTGGAGTCGTGCCTGGCCATGTAGTCATGGGTGAACAGGGAGTACAGGAGGGGACTGAGCACGCACCCCTGAGGGGCCCCCGTGTTGACTATCAGCGTGGCAGATGTGTTGGTACCTACCCTTACCACCTGGGGGCTGCCCGTCAGGAAGTCCAGGATCCAGTTGCAGAGGGAGGTGTTTAGTCCCAGGGTCCTTAGCTTAGTGATGAGCTTTGTGTGGGCACTATGGTGTTGAACGCTGAGCTGTAGTCAATGAATAGCATTCTCACGTAGGTGTTCCTCTTGTCCAGGTAGAAAAGGGCAGTGTGGAGTGCAATAGAGATTGCATCATCTGTGGATCTGTTGGGGCGGTATGCAAATTTGAGTGGGTCTAGGGTTTCTGGGATAATGGTGTTGATGTGAGCCATGACCAGCCTTTCAAAGCACTTCATGGCTACAGACGTGAGTGCTACGGGTCGGTAGTCATTTAGGCAGGTTACCTTAGTGTCCTTGGTATTACAGACTCAGTCAGGGACATGTTGAAAATGCCAGTGAAGACACTTGCCAGTTGGTCAGCGCATGCTCGGAGTACACGTCCTGGTAATCCGTCTGTTCCTGCAGCCTTGTGAATGTTGACCTGCTTAAAAGTCTTACTCACATCGGCTACAGAGAGCGTGATCACATAGTCATCCGGAACAGCTGATGCTCTCATGCATGCTTCAGTGTTGCTTGCCTCGAAGCGATCATAGAAGTGATTTAGCTCGTCTGGTAGGCTTGTGTCACTGGGCAGCTCGCGGCTGTGCTTCCCTTTGTAGTCTGTAATAGTTTTCAAGCCCTGCCACATCCGACGAGCGTCAGAGCCAGTGTAGCACGATTCAATCTTAGTCCTGTATTGACATTTGTTTGATGGTTCGTCAGAGGCCATAGCGTGATTTCTTAGAAGCATCCGGGTTAGAGTCCCGCTCCTTGAAAGCGGCAGCTCTACCCTTTAGCTCAGTGCGGATGTTGCCTGTAATCCATGGCTTCTGGTTGGGGTATGTACGTACGGTCACTGTGGGGATGACGTCATCGATACAGTTATTGATGAAGCCAGTGACTGATGTGGTGTACTCCTCAATGCTATCTGAAGAATTCCGGAACATGTTCCAGTCTGTGCTAGCAAAACAGTCCTGTAGCTTAGCATCTGCATTCTGACCACTTTTTTATTAAGCGAGTCAGTGGAGCTTCCTGCTTTAGTTTTTGCTTACAAGCAGGAATCAGGAGGATAGAGTTATCGTAAGATTTGCCAAATGGAGAGCGAGGGAGAGCGTTGTATACGTCTCTGTGTGTGGAGTAAAGGTGGTCTAGAGTTTTTTTTTCTCTGGTTGCACATTTAACATGCTGGTAGAAATTAGGTAGAACGGATTTAAGTTTCCCTGCATTAAAGTCCCCGGCTACTAGGAGCGCTGCCTCTGGATGAGCGTTTTCCTGTTTAGTTATGGCCTTATACAGCTAATTGAGGGCAATCTTAATGCCAGCATTGGTTTGTGGTGGTAAATAGACAGCTATGAAAAATATAGATGAAAACTCTCTTGGTAAATAGTGTGGTCTACAGCTTATCATGAGATACTCTACCTCCGGCGAGCAAAACCTCGAGACTTCCTTAGTATTAGATTTTATGCACCAGCTGTTGTTTACAAATATACACAGACCGCCACCCCTTGTCTTACCGGAGTCAGCCATTGTATCCTGCCGATGTAGCCTATATCCCGCCAGCTGTATGTTATCCATGTCGTCGTTCAGCCACGACTCGGTGAAACATAAGATATTACAGTTTTTAATGTCCCGTTGGTAGGATATAGTATAGTATAGTATAGATATAGTAGTTGATATTCGTGATCGTAGCTCGTCTATTTTGTTATCCAATGATTGTACGTTGGCTGATGGTAGAGGCAGATAATTCACTCGCCGTCGGATCCTTACAAGGCACCCCGACCTACGTCCACGATATCTCAGTCTCTTTATCATGCGAATGACGGGGATTTGGGCCTTGTCGGGTGTCTGTAGGATATCCTTCGCGTCCGACTCGTTGAAAAAAAAATATTCGTCCCATATCGAGGAGAGTAATAGCTGTCCTGATATCCAGAAGCTCTTTTTCGTCATAAGAAATGTGGCAGAAACATTATGAACAGAATAAATTACAAATAACTTGAAAAAAAAGCAGCCATCTTCTCCGGCGCCACTTCCTTCCGAGCTGAATGTTGTATTAACAGTGTTAATCATCAATAAACTGTACTGACTGTTGTGTTAACAGTTTTATTAATTACTAAACTGTACTGAATGTTGTATTAACAGTGTTATTACTCACTAAACTGTATTGAATGTTGTATTAACAGTGTTATTACTCACTAAACTGTATTGAATGTTGTATTAACAGTGTTATTCAACACTAAGTTTACTGAATGTTGTGTTAACAGTGTTATTCATCACTAAACTGTACTGAATATTGTGTTAACAGTGTTATTCATCAAATAAATTGTACTGAATCTTGTGTTAACAGTGTTATTAATTACTAAACTGTACTGAATGTTGTGTTGACAGTGTTATTCATCATTAAACTGTACTGAATGTTGTGTTGACAGTGATATTAATTACTAAACTGAATTGAATGTTGTATTAACAGTGTTATTCACCACTAAACTGTACTGAATGTTGTGTTAACAGTGTTGTTAATTACTAAACTGTATTGAATGTTGTATTAACAGTGTTATTCATCACTAAACTGTACTAAATGTTGTGTTAACAGTGTTATTAATTACTAAACTGTACTGAATGTTGTATTAACAGTGTTATTACTCACTAAACTGTATTGAATGTTGTATTAACAGTGTTATTACTCACTAAACTGTATTGAATGTTGTATTAACAGTGTTATTCAACACTAAGTTTACTGAATGTTGTGTTAACAGTGTTATTCATCACTAAACTGTACTGAATATTGTGTTAACAGTGTTATTCATCAAATAAATTGTACTGAATCTTGTGTTAACAGTGTTATTAATTACTAAACTGTACTGAATGTTGTGTTGACAGTGTTATTCATCATTAAACTGTACTGAATGTTGTGTTGACAGTGATATTAATTACTAAACTGAATTAAATGTTGTATTAACTGTGTTATTCATCACTAAACTGTACTGAATGTTGTATTACCAGAGTTATTCATCACTAAACTGTACTGAATGTTGTATTACCAGAGTTATTCATCACTAAACTGAACTGAATGTTGTGTTAACAGTGTTATTCATCATTAAACTTTACTGAATGTGTATTAATAGTGTTATTAATTACTAAACTTTACTGAATGTTGTATTAACAGTGTTATTCATAACTAAACTGTACTGAATGTTGTGTTAACAATATTGTTCATCACTAAACGGTACTGAATGTTGTATTAACAGTATTATTAATTACTAAACTGTACTGAATGTTGTGTTAACAATATTATTCATCACTAAACTGTTCTGAATGTTGTGTTAACAGTGTTATTCATCACTAAACAGTACTAAATGTTGTGTTAATGGTGTTATTCATCACTAAAATGTGCTGAATGTTGTATTAACAGTGTTATTCATCACTACACTGTACTGAATGTTGTGTTAACAGTGTATTAATTACCTAACTGTAATGAATGTTGTGTTAACAATGTTATTCATCACTAAACAGTACTAAATGTTGTGTTAATGGTGTTATTCATCACTAAAATGTGCTGAATGTTGTATTAACAGTGTTATTCATCACTACACTGTACTAAATGGTGTGTTAACAGTGTTATTCATCATTAAACTGTACTGAATGAGTATTAATAGTGTTATTAATTACTAAACTTTACTGAATGTTGTATTAACAGTATTATTCATAACTAAATTGTACTGAATGTTGTGTTAACACTATTATTCATCACTAAACTGTACTGAATGTTGTGTTAACAATATTATTCATCACTAAACAGTACTAAATGTTGTGTTAACAGTGTTATTCATCATTAAACTGTACTGAATGAGTATTAATAGTGTTATTAATTAGAAAATTTTACTGAATGTTGTGTTAACAATATTATTCATCACTAAACTGTTCTGAATGTTGTGTTAATAGTGTATTAATTACCTAAATGTACTGAATGTTGTGTTAACAATGTTATTCATCACTAAACAGTACTAAATGTTGTGATAATGGTGTTATTCATCACTAAAATGTGCTGAATGTTGTATTAACAGTGTTATTCATCACTACACTGTACTGAATGTTGTGTTAACAGTTTTATTAATCACTAAACTTTACTGAATGAGTATTAATAGTGTTATTAATTACTAAACTTTACTGAATGTTGTATTAACAGTGTTATTCATAACTAAACTGTACTGAATGTTGTGTTAACAATATTATTCATCACTAAACTGTACTGAATGTTGTGTTAACAGTGTATTAATTACCTAACTGTACTGAATGTTGTATTAACAGTGTTATTCCTAACTAAATTGTACTGAATGTTGTGTTAACAATATTATTCATCACTAAACTGTACTGAATGTTGTGTTAACAATATTGTTCATCACTAAACAGTACTAAATGTTGTGTTAACAGTGTTATTCATCATTAAACTGTACTGAATGAGTATTAATAGTTGTATTAATTACTAAACTTTACTGAATGTTGTGTTAATAGTGTTATTCATCACTAAACTGTACTGAATGTTGTGTTAACAGTGTTATTCATCACTAAACTGTACTGAATGATGTGTTGACATTGATATTAATTACTAAACTGTAATGAATGTTGTATTAACTGTGTTATTTGTCACTAAACGTGTTGTTCCAAGATGGCGTAGCAGTGCGGTCGTGGTTTTATTCTGTTTCCTAGTGTAAATATACAGTTTCTTGTTTTTTTTGTCTATTTTGTATATATTTCTCAATTTTACTTTTCATTCTTTAACTAAATATACTTTCCTGCAACCCGCCTCACCCAATGTGGAAAGGATTCTATTATTTCTTTATAACTTTCATCAAGAACCTTAAGCTGAAACTAGTCTAGCTGCAACTGAATGGCTACTTGCTATTAGTCACCGTTAGCGTCTTCACCATTGTCCGTGGCCTACACTATCCACCAGCCAGCTCTAGCTCTAGCCTGGACAATTCGTCGGCCAGTCTGCACAGCGTGCTATCGACCCAGAGCATATCAGACTTTCTGCCGAAATCACTGGACCCTAGCGCCGGATCATCGCAACCAGCTAGCTGCAACCTGTTGTTGGCTAATTACCATTGCCCCATAGCAAGCACCAGTTAGCCTTGAGCTAGCCTCAGGCCCATCTCCTGGCTATCTACCTCTCTGTCAACCGGACGGGACCTCCTAGTGTTGACACTGAGCCCCGCCGATCCAACACGACTGGTTTGCCGACGAAATCGTCTGATGTTGTTTCAACAGGCTTCCCGTTGCGACGACCACGAAGATCCATCTGCTAGCCCCGGCCCGCTAGCACACGCAAACTACAACTGTGCTTCCTGCTAGCTGTGCTGAAGCACCAATTTGAACTGCTCTCGGACTCACATATTGCTGTTCACTGGACCTTATGATCACTCAGCTGCACAGCTGATGCCTGCTGGACTGTTCCTTTACACGGTACCCTGTCCTGTTAATTATGTTTAGCCTCAGCCCAAACTTTATCGCTATTACCAGTTGTTGTCTTAGCTCACTCTAATAACACCTGTGATTGCTTTATGCCTCTCTCCCATGTCAATATGCATTGCCTATTGCTGTTTGGGTTAGTTCTTATTATACAATTTCACTGTAGAACCCCAAGTCCCTCTCAAACTGCCTCAAATAGTTCATTTGTTCCACCCCCCATACACGCCGTGTCCGGCTCAATCGGTGCCTCCAGTAATGCTATCTCTTTCATTGTTACCCAACGCTTAGGTTTACCTCCACTGTACTCATATCCTTCCATATCCTTTTCTGCACATAATGCCCTGAATCTTTTCTACAACGCCCGGAAATCTGCCCCCTTTATTCTCTGTACCCAACACACTGGTTGTTCTTTAAAAGTAATTTCCTCTCAATCTTAAATAAACATGCCCCATTCAAAAAATACAGAACTAAGAACAGATATAGCCCCTGGTTCTCCTCAGACTTGACTGCGCTTGACCAGCACAAAAACATCCTGTGGCGTACAGCATTAGCATCAAATAGCCCCCGCGATATGCAACTTTTCAGGGAAGTTAGGAACCAATATACACAAGCAGTTAGGAAAGCAAAGGCTAACTTTTTCAAACAGAAATTTGCATCCTGTAGCACTAACTCCAAAAAGTTTTGGGACACTGTAAAGTCTAGGGAGAATAAGAGCACTTCCTCCCAGCTGCCCACTGCACTGAGGCTAGGAAACACTATCACCACCGATAAATCTACAATAATCGAGAATTTCAACAAGCATTTTGCTACGGCTGGCCATGCTTTCCACCTGGCTACCACTACCCCGGCCACCAGCTCTGCACCCTCCGCTGCAACTTGCCCATGCCCCCCCGCTTCTCCTTCACACAAATCCAGACAGCTGATGTTCTGAAAGAGCTGCAAAATCTGGACCCCTACAAATCATCTGGGCTAGACAATCTGGACCCTTTCTTTCTAAAACTAGCCGCCGAAATTGTCGCAACCCCTATTACTAGCCTGTTCAACCTCTCTTTCGTAACGTCTGAGATCCCCAGAGATTGGAAAGCTGCCGTGGTCATCCCCCTCTTCAAAGGGGGTGACACTCTAGATCCAAACTGTTACAGACCCATATCCATCCTGCCCTGCCTTTCAAAAGTTTTTGAAAGCCAAGTTAACAAACAGATCATCGACCATTTCGAATCCCACCGTACCTTCTCCGCTATGCAATCCGGTTTCCGAGCTGGTCATGGGTGCACTTCAGCCACGCTCAAGGTCCTAAACGATGTTATAACCGCGATCGATAATAGACAGTACTGTGCAGCCGTCTTCATCGACCTGGCCAAGGCTTTCGACTCTGTCAACCACCGCATTCTTATTGGCAGACTAAATAGCCTTGGTTTCTCAAATGACTGCCTCGCCTGGTTCACCAACTACTTCTCAGATAGAGTTCAATGTGTCAAATCGGAGGGCCTGTTGTCTGGACCTATGGCAGTCTCTATGGGGGTGCCACAGGGTTCAATTCTTGGGCCGACTCTTTTCTCCGTGTATATCAATGATGTCGCTCTTGCTGCTGGTGACTCTCAGATCCACCTCTACGCAGACGACACCATTTTGTATACATCTGGCCCTTCATTGGACACTGTGTTAAGAAACCTCCAAACGAACTTCAATGCCATACAACACTCCTTCAGTAGCCTCCAACTGCTCTTAAACACTAGTAAAACTAAATGCATGCTCTTCAATCGAACGCTGCTGGCACACGCCCACCCGACTTGTCAGCTTCCTGCCTCCTGTTTGTCTCCGGGCCTCTAGAGGTCATCTGTGTTCCCCTCTGCCTTAGTTCTTCCTCGTGTGTCCTTATTAGCTTGATCCAGGTCACCTGTGCCTTGTTTCACCTAGAGTATTTTAGCTGTGTTTTTTCCCCTGTTCCTCACTTGGTTTTTGAGTCCTGGCTATGTGTCTCCTGCTTTGTCCCACCGTGTCTTTCCAAGTAAGCTTTTCTAAGTTATCTTTAGTTTGTTTTTCTCCCTCGTGGAGTTATTTTGTTTTGCCTCCTGTTTTGTTACTCTACCTCTGTTAATATACCTCTTTCTGAGAAGAACTTTTGTTGGACTATTTTTGAAGTGCAAAGAACCTTTTTGTTACATTAAATCTACTTACCTGGAGTATTGCCTTGGGTGTTTCATTTGGGTCCAACTATACCTCCTCTGTGGCTAAGGGGTAGAACCCCCAGCTCCCCACATCTGAGACCGGAGTTCTAGCCCAGCTTGTGACAGAAAAACCAAGTCAATCATGGACCCAGAAACACTCAGTTCCCAGGACCTGTTGGCGGTGATCACTCGACATGAGGCATCTTTCCAGCGCCATGAAGCCGTTCTCAGCCGACAAGAAGAGCTGATGGCTAGTCATTCTCAACTCCTGGCCGAAATGATGAGTTCCCTCCACCAGCTCTTTGAACGCCTCCCTGGTCCTCTCCCTTCCTCCAGGTCACCCCCCAGTGACGACAGGCCTTCTCCAGTGGCGGAGCCCCGACTACCACCTCCCAAGCCCTTTTCTGGGGATCCAAGCTCTTGCCAGGGTTTCCTCACCCAATGCTCCCTCACCTTCGAGCTCCAACCCTCAAGTTTTCCCACAGACCGTTCCAAGATTGCCTACATCATTACCCTTCTTTCAGACAAGGCGCTCGCCTGGGCCTCTGCGGTGTGGCAGTCCCAGGAGGCCTGTTGTGACTCCTACGCTGCATTTGTAGAAGAGTTCAAGCGGGTGTTCGATCATCCTGTCAGTGGGCGGGAGGCTTCCAAGCGCCTACTGTCTCTCCGTCAGGGTCCCCGAAGCACGGCAGATTTTGCCATTGAATTCCGGACCATAGCAGCAAGGAGCGGATGGAATGATGAAGCGCTGAGGGTCTGTTTTCAGGGAGGGTTATCTGAGCCCCTTCAAGATGAGTTAGCCACCCGAGAACCAGCTGGAGATCTCGAGTCCCTCATAGCCTTGGCCATCCGCCTGGACAATTGTCTAAGAGAGCGGAGAACGGCTCGCCGCCAGGTGTCTCAGTCCCAGGTTCCTCTGAGCAGCTCTGTTTCTCCTGTTTGGACTCCGTCATTCAGAGCTTCCCCGGCTCCTGAACTGCTCCAGGATTCCCCGGAGAGCATGCAGTTAGGCCGTTCCAGGCTTTCTCCCAACGAAAGGGAACGTCGCATGAGGGAGCGTCGGTGCCTCTACTGCGGGGTTGCCGGCCACTTCCGCTCCACTTGCCCCGAGCTTCGGGAAACGCCTGTCCCCGCCCAGCTACAGGAGGGTTGTGATGGGGAAAATTAGAGCTCCTCCTACTAACGCTGTCCTAGCTATTCCAGCCACTCTGTCCTGGGAGGGCCACCAGCATCGGGTCCAGGCTATGATCGATTCCGGTGCCGCAGGTGATTTCATGGATGTAACCTTGGCTAAGGAACTCAAGATCCCTACCCAACTACTTCCTCAACCCCAGGCAGTTACAGCCTTAGATGGCAGACCTCTGGAACCAGGAAAGGTTACTGAGGCGACTCAGTCCCTGCGACTTACTATCTCTCAACACCAGCAGGAGGAGACCTTCTATCTCATTGACTCTCCCGAGTATCCTATTATCCTGGGTCACCCTTGGCTATGCAGTCATAATCCCCGGATCGACTGGCCTACTGGCACCATTCTAAACTGGGGTTCCACTTGCCAACTCACCTGCATGCTTCAGAGTCCCTCAGCCCCTAGTACCCAGTTTCAAGAGTCTGTTGACGTCTCCCGAGTCCCCAGTGTTTACCATCGGTTCAAGGCAGTGTTCAGCAAGGCCCTGGCTACTTCCTTACCGCCTCATCGCATGTATGACTGTGCCATTGATCTACTCCCTGGTTGCTGCCCTCCTAGAGGTCGGATCTTTTCCTTATCCTCCCCGAGCAAGCAGCTATGGACACCTACATTAAGGAGTCCTTGGCAGCCGGCCTCATCTGTGCCTCTACTTCCCCGGCTGGGGCGGGCTTCTTTTTTGTTGAAAAGAAAGACGGGGGTCTTAGGCCTTGTGTTGATTACCGGGGACTCAACAAGATCACGGTTCGGAATCGATACCCCCTTCCTCTCATGGCCACTGCTTTTGAGCTGCTTCAAGGGGCTTCCATTTTTACTAAACTGGATCTCCGCAATGCTTACCATCTCGTACGGATCCGGCAAGGGGACGAATGGAAGACGGCGTTCAACACGCCCACGGGGCACTATGAATATCGGGTGATGCCGTTCGGGCTCACCAATGCCCCCGCAGTATTCCAAGCCCTGATTAATGATGTTCTCCGGGATATGCTTAATCTGTTCGTCTTCGTGTACCTGGACGATATCCTCATCTTCTCGAGGTCACTGAAGGAGCATGAGGGGCATGTTAGCAGGGTTCTCCAGAGGCTCCTTGACAATCACCTCTACGTTAAACCTGAGAAGTGTGAGTTTCATGTTTCTCAGACTCAGTTTCTCGGGTTTATTGTCACTCCCGGCCACCTAGAGATGGATCCCAAGAAGGTCAAAGCGGTCCACAGCTGGCCCACACCTGCCACGGTCAAGGAGGTTCAACGGTTCATTGGCTTTTCTAACTTCTATCGGAAGTTCATTAAGAATTTCAGCTCTGTGGTAGCCCCTTTGACGACGCTTACCAAGGGAGGAGGGACCAAGATTCACTGGGGTCCGGAAGCAGCAGGGGCCTTCGAGGATCTCAAGCGCCGCTTCACTTCTGCTCCGATTCTGGTGATCCCTGACCCAGAAAGACCTTTCGTGGTGGAGGTGGACGCCTCAGAGGTGGGGGTGGGAGCCGTCCTGTCACAGAGGGGTGAGGATGGGAGATTACACCCTTGTGCCTTCATGTCTCGCCGCCTGTCTGAGGCCGAGCGCAACTACCACGTGGGGGATCGAGAGTTGCTTGCGGTTAAGCTGGCCTTGGAAGAGTGGCGCCATTGGCTTGAGGGGGCTCAGCATCCTTTCCAGGTTCTCACAGACCACAAGAACCTGGAATATCTCCAACAGGCTAAGCGGATGAACCCTCGGCAAGCACGATGGTCCCTTTTCTTTAATCGATTCCAGTTCCTCCTGTCTTACCGACCTGGCACCAAGAACGTCAAGCCGGATGCCCTGTCTCGAGCCTATTCTCCCGAGGTACAAGAGAAGCCCTTGGCATCGATTATTCCAAGGTCTAGGATCGTCGCACCTCTTCAGTGGGAACTTGAAAGAGGGGTACGAGAGGCCCTTGTCCATGAGCCCGATCCAGGCGGTGGTCCTGCCGGTCGCCTGTACGTTCCTCTCTCTGTTCGGGCCCGCGTCTTGCAGTGGGGTCATGAGTCGCCCTTGACATGCCATCCAGGTAGTGCTCGCACACTGGAATTCCTCCGACGGCGGTTTTGGTGGCCGTCCATCAAGAAGGACGTGCAGGTCTATGTTGAGGCCTGCCCTGTGTGCAACCAGGGAAAGTCGACACGCCAGCGACCCCAGGGACTGCTCCATCCCTTACCTGTTCCTCGAAGGCCATGGTCACACCTTTCGCTGGACTTTGTTACGGGACTTCCTCCATCCCAGGGCAACACCGTCATCCTAGTGGTGGTAGACCGGTTCTCTAAGGCTGCCCGGTTTATTCCCCTGCCCAAGCTGCCCTCGGCTAAGGAGACTGCTGAGCTCCTCATGAACCATGTCTTCCGGATATTTGGTATTCCCCTGGACGTGGTCTCCGACCGAGGTCCCCATTCTCGTCCCGGTTTTGGGGGGCCTTCTGCAGGCTTATTGGGGCCACAGCCAGCCTATCGTCGGGGTTCCATCCAGAGTCTAATGGCCAAACGGAACGGATTAATCAGGATCTGGAGACCATCCTGCGGTGTATGGCGGCCAGTAATCCCACGTCTTGGGCCACCTATATCATTTGGGCTGAATATGCCCACAACACCCTCCAGTCCTCAGCCACCGGATTGTCCCCCTTCGAATGCCAGTTCGGTTACACCCCTCCATTATTTCCAGAGGAAGAGGCGCAAGTTGGTGTTCCCTCGGCCCAGCGCTTTGTCCAACGCTGTAGGCGGACCTGGAAGAAGGCCAGGCGTACCCTCCTTCGGACCTCCCAGAGATACCAAAGTCAGGCTAATCGCCGCCGCCGGACGGCCCCTAGTTTCCGAGCTGGTCAGAGAGTTTGGTTGGCCACTAAGAACCTGCCCCTCCGGGTCGAATCCAAGAAGCTTTCCCAGAAATACATCGGCCCTTTCCGCATAGCAAGAAAGGTTAACCCTGTTTCGTATCGTTTGGTTCTCCCTCGCTCCCTTAGAATTAACCCCACTTTCCATGTTTCACTACTTAAACCTGTCTTGTCTTCTCCCTTTGCCCCCCCACGCAGACCCCCGCCACCTCCCAGGATCATTGACGGCCAGCCAGCCTACACAGTCCGCCGGATACTGGACTCCCGGAGGGTCCAGAACTCTCTGCAGTATCTGGTGGACTGGGAGGGCTACGGGCCAGAGGAGCGCTCCTGGGTTCCAGCCAAGGACATCCTGGACCCAGGTTTGATCCGAGATTTTCGCACCCTGAGGCCAGGGTGTTCTGGAAGGAACGTCAGGAGTCGTTCCTAGAGGAGGGGGTCCTGTCAGCTTCCTGCCTCCTGTTTGTCTCCGGGCCTCTAGAGGTCATCTGTGTTCCCCTCTGCCTTAGTTCTTCCTCGTGTGTCCTTATTAGCTTGATCCAGGTCACCTGTGCCTTGTTTCACCTAGAGTATTTTAGCTGTGTTTTTTCCCCTGTTCCTCACTTGGTTTTTGAGTCCTGGCTATGTGTCTCCTGCTTTGTCCCACCGTGTCTTTCCAAGTAAGCTTTTCTAAGTTATCTTTAGTTTGTTTTTCTCCCCTCGTGGAGTTATTTTGTTTTGCCTCCTGTTTTGTTACTCTACCTCTGTTAATATACCTCTTTCTGAGAAGAACTTTTGTTGGACTATTTTTGAAGTGCAAAGAACCTTTTTGTTACATTAAATCTACTTACCTGGAGTATTGCCTTGGGTGTTTCATTTGGGTCCAACTATACCTCCTCTGTGGCTAAGGGGTAGAACCCCCAGCTCCCCACATCTGAGACCGGAGTTCTAGCCCAGCTTGTGACACGACTAGAATCACTACTCTCGACGGGTCTGACCTAGAGTATGTGGACAACTACAAATACCTAGGTGTCTGGTTAGACTGTAAACTCTCTTTCCAGACTCACATTAAGAATCTCCAATCCAAAGTTAAATCTAGAATCGGTTTCCTATTTCGCAACAAAGCCTCCTTCACTCATGCTGCCAAACATGCCCTCGTAAAACGGACTATCCTACCGATCCTTGACTTCGACGATGTCATTTACAAAATAGCCTCCAACACTCTACTCAGCAAATTGGATGTAGTCTATCACAGTGCCATCCGTTTTGTCTCCAAAGCCCCATATACTACCCACCACTGTGACCTGTACGCTCTTGTTGGCTGGTCCTCACTACATATTCGTCGCAAAACCCACTGGCTCCAGGCCATCTATAAATCACTGCTAGGCAAATCCCCGCCTTATCTTAGCTCATTGGTCACCATTGCAACACCCACCCGTAGTATGCGCTCCAGCAGGTATATCTCACTGGTCATCCCCAAAGCCAACACCGCCTTTGGCCGCCATTTCTTCCAGTTCTCTGCTGCCAATGACTGGAACAAATTGCAAAAATCTCTGAAGCTGGAGACACTTATCTCCGTCACTAACTTTAAGCATCAGTTGTCAGAGCACCTTACCGATCACTGCACCTGTACACAGCCCATCTGAAATTAGCCCGCCCAACTACCTCATCTCTATATTGTTATTATTTTGCTCATTTGTACCCCAGTATCTCTATTTGCACATCATCTCTTGCACATCTATCATTCCAGTGTTAATACTAATTGAAATTATTTTGCACTATAGCCTATTTATTGCCTTACCTCCATAAGTTGCTACATTTGCACACACTGTATATATATTTTCTGTTGTATTTTTGACTTTATGTTTTGTTTTATCCCATATGTAACTCTGTGTTGTTGTTTTTATCGCACTGCTTTGCTTTATCTTGGCCAGGTCACAGTTGTAAATGAGAACTTGTTCTCAACTGGCTTACCTAGTTAAATAAAGGTGAAATAAAAAAAATAAACTGTACTGAATGTTGTGTTAACAATGTTATTCATCACTAAACAGTACTAAATGTTGTGTTAACAGTGTTATTCATCATTAAACTGTACTGAATGTGTATTAATAGTTTATTAATTACTAACCTTGACTGAATGTTGTATTAACAGTGTTATTCATAACTAAACTCTCCTTAATGTTGTGTAAACAATAGTATTCATCATTAAACTGTACTGAATGTTGTGTTAACAGTGTTATTAATTACTAAACTGTACTGAATGTTGTGTTAACAGAGTTATTCATCACTAAACTGTACTGAATGTTGTATTAACAGTGTTACTAATCACTGACCTGTACTGAATGTTGTGTTAACAGTGTTATTCATTACTAAACTCTACTGAATGTTGTATTAACAGTGTTATTCCTCACTAAACTACTGAATGTTGCATTAACAGTGTTATTCATCACTAAACTGTAATGAATGTTGTGTTAACAGTGTTATTCATCACTAAACTTTACTGAATGTTGTGTTAACAGTGTTATTAATTACTAAACTGAACTGAACGTTGTGTTAACAGTTTTATTAATCACTAAACTGTACTGGATGTTGTATTAACAGTGTAATTCATCACTAAACTGTACTGAATGTTGTATTAACAGTGTTATTCATCACTAAAATGTATTTAATGCTGAATTAACAGTATTATTTATTACTAAACTGTACTGAATGTTGTATTAACAGTGTTATTCAGTAATAAACTGTAATGAATGTTGTGTTAACAGTGTTATTAATCACTAAACTGTACTGGATGTTGTATTAACAGTGTTATTCATCACTAAACTGTACATAATGATGTGTTAATAGTGTTATTAATTACATAATTGTACTGAATGTTGTGTTAACAGTGTTATTCATCACTCAACTGTACTGAATGTTGTGTTAATAGTGTTATTCATCATTAAATTGTACTGAATGTTGTGTTAACCGTGTTATTAATTACTAAACTGTACTAAATGTTCTATTAACAGTGTTATTAATCATTGAACTGTACTGAATGTTGTGTTAACAGTGTTATTCATCACTAAACTGTACAGAATTTGTATTAACAATGTTATTCATCACTAAATCTACTGAATGTTGTGTTAACATTGTTATTAATTACTAAGCTGTACTGAATGTTGTATTAATAGTGTTATTAATTACTACATTGTACTGAATGTAGTGTTAACAGTGTTATTCATCACTAAATTGTACTGTATTAGGTAGTAACAGTATTATTCATCGCTAAACTCTACTCAATGTTGTGTTAATAGTGTTATTCATCACTAAACTGTACTGAATGTATTATTAACAGTGTTATTAATCATTAAACTGTACTGAATGTTGTGTTAACAGTGTTATTCATCATTAAACTCTACTGAATGTTGTGTTAACAGTGTTCTTAATTACTAAACGGTACTGAATGTTGTATTAACAGTTTTATTCATCACTAAACTGTACTGAATGTTGTATTAACAGTGTAATTCATCACTAAACTGTAATGAATGTTGTGTTGATAGTGTTATTCATTACATAACTGTACTGAATGTTGTGTTAACAGTGTTATTCATCACTAAAGTGTAATGAATGTTGTGTTAATAGTGTTATAAATTACATAACGGTAGTGAATGTTGTGTTAACAGTGTTATTCATCATTAAAATGTACCTGAATGTTGTGTTAATAGTGTTGTTAATGACTAAACTGTACATAATGTTGTGTTAACAGTGTTATTCATCACTAAACTGTACTGAATGTTGTATTAACAGTGTTATTAATCACTAAACTGTACTGAATGTTGTATTAACAGTGTTATTAATCAATAAACTGTACTGAATGTTGTATTAACAGTGTAATTCATCGCTAAACTGTACTGAATGTTGTGTTAACAGTATTATTCATCACTAAACTGTACTGAATTTTGTATTAACAGTGTTATTCATCACTAAACTCCACTGAATGTTGTGTTAACAGTGTTCATAATTACTAAACGGTACTGATTGTTGTATTCACAGTTTTATTCATCACTAAACTGTACTGAATGTTGTATTAACAGTGTAATTCATCACTAAACTGTAATGAATGTTGTGTTAATAGTGTTATTAACTACCAAACTCTACTGAATGTTTTACTAACATTGTTATTAATTATTAAACTATATTGAATGTTGTATTAAAATAATTATTCATAACTAAACTGTAACGAATTTTGTGTTAATAGTGTTACTAATTGCATAACTGTACTGAATGTTGTGTTAACAGTGTTATTCATCACTAAAATGTACCTGAATGTTGTGTTAATAGTGTTGTTAATGACTAAACTGTACATAATGTTGTGTTAACAGTGTTATTCATCACTAAACTGTACTGAATGTTGTATAACAGTGTTATTATTCACTAAACTGTACTGAATGTTGTATTAACAGTGTTATTCATCACTAAACTCTACTGAATGTTGTGTTAACAGTGTTCTTAATACTAAAAGGTACTGAATGTTGTATTAACAGTTTTATTCATCACTAAACTGTACTGAATGTTGTATTAACAGTGTAATTCATCACTAAACTGTAATGAATATTGTGTTAATAGTGTTATTAATTACATAAATGTACTGAATGTTGTGTTAACAGTGTTATTTATCACTAAAATGTACCTGAATATGTGTTAATAGTGTTGTTAATGACTAAACTGTACATAATGTTGTGTTAACAGTGTTATTCATCACTAAACTGTACTGAATGTTGTATTAACAGTGTAATTCATCACTAAACTGTAATGAATGTTGTGTTAATAGTGTTATTAACTACCAAACTCTACAGAATGTTGTACTAACATTGTTATTAATTATTAAACTATATTGAATGTTGTATTAACATAATTATTCATAACTAAACTGTAACGAATGTTGTGTTAATAGTGTTACTAATTGCATAACTGTACTGAATGTTGTGTTAACAGTGTTATTCATCACTAAAATGTACCTGAATGTTGTGTTAATAGTGTTGTTAATGACTAAACTGTACATAATGTTGTGTTAACAGTGTTATTCATCACTAAACTGTACTGAATGTTGTATAACAGTGTTATTATTCACTAAACTGTACTGAATGTTGTGTTAACAGTATTATTCATCACTAAACTGTACTGAATGTTGTATTAACAGTGTTATTCATCACTAAACTCTACTGAATGTTGTGTTAACAGTGTTCTTAATTACTAAAAGGTACTGAATGTTGTATTAACAGTTTTATTCATCACTAAACTGTACTGAATGTTGTATTAACAGTGTAATTCATCACTAAACTGTAATGAATGTTGTGTTAATAGTGTTATTAATTACATAACTGTACTGAATGTTGTGTTAACAGTGTTATTTATCACTAAAATGTACCTGAATGTTGTGTTAATAGTGTTGTTAATGACTAAACTGTACATAATGTTGTGTTAACAGTGTTATTCATCACTAAACTGTACTGAATGTTGTATTAACAGTGTAATTAATCACTAAACTGTACTGAATGTTGTATTAACAGTGTAATTCATCGCTAAACTGTACTGAATGTTGTGTTAACAGTGTTATTAATTACTAAACTGTACTGAATGTTGTATTAACAGTGTTATTATTCATTAAATTGCACTGAATTTGTATTAACAGTGTTATTCATCACTAAACTCTACTGAATGTTGTGTTAACAGTGTTCTTAATTACTAAACGGTACTGAATGTTGTATTAACAGTTTTATTCATCACTAAACTGTACTGAATGTAGTATTAACAGTGTAATTCATCACTAAACTATAATGAATGTTGTGTTAATAGTGTTATTAATTACATAACTGTACTGAATGTTGTGTTAACAGTGTTATTCATCACTAAACTGTACTGAATGTTGTATTAACACTGTTATTAATCACTAAACTGTACTGAATGTTGTATTAACAGTGTAATTCATCGCTAAATTGTACTGAATGTTGTGTTAACAGTGTTATTCATTACTAAACTGTACTGACTTTTGTATTAACAGTGTTATTCATCACTAAACTCTACTGAATGTTGTGTTAACAGTGTTCTTAATTACTAAACGGTACTGAATGTTGTATTCACAGTTTTATTCATCACTAAACTGTACTGAATGTTGTATTAACAGTGTAATTCATCACTAAACTGTACATAATGATGTGTTAATAGTGTTATTAATTACATAATTGTACTGAATGTTGTGTTAACAGTGTTATTCATCACTCAACTGTACTGAATGTTGTGTTAATAGTGTTATTCATCACTAAATTGTACTGAATGTTGTGTTAACCGTGTTATTAATTACTAAACTGTACTGAATGTTGTATTCACAGTTTTATTCATCACTAAACTATATTGAATGTTGTGTTAACAGTGTTATTCATCACTAAACTGTACAGAATTTGTATTAACAATGTTATTCATCACTAAATCTACTGAATGTTGTGTTAACATTGTTATTAATTACTAAGCTGTACTGAATGTTGTATTAATAGTGTTATTAATTACTACATTGTACTGAATGTTGTGTTAACAGTGTTATTTATCACTAAAATGTACCTGAATATGTGTTAATAGTATTGTTAATGACTAAACTGTACATAATGTTGTGTTAACAGTGTTATTCATCACTAAACTGTAATGAATGTTGTGTTAATAGTGTTATTAACTACCAAACTCTACCGAATGTTGTACTAACATTGTTATTAATTATTAAACTATATTGAATGTTGTATTAACATAATTATTCATCACTAAACTGTAACGAATGTTGTGTTAATAGTGTTACTAATTGCATAACTGTACTGAATGTTGTGTTAACAGTGTTATTCATCACTAAAATGTACCTGAATGTTGTGTTAATAGTGTTGTTAATGACTAAACTGTACATAATGTTGTGTTAACAGTGTTATTCATCACTAAACTGTACTGAATGTTGTATAACAGTGTTATTATTCACTAAACTGTACTGAATGTTGTATTAACAGTGTAATTCATTTCTAAACTGTACTGAATGTTGTGTTAACAGTGTTCTTAATTACTAAAAGGTACTGAATGTTGTATTAACAGTTTTATTCATCACTAAACTGTACTGAATGTTGTGTTAATAGTGTTATTAATTAAATAACTGTACTGAATGTTGTGTTAACAGTGTTATTTATCACTAAAATGTACCTGAATGTTGTGTTAATAGTGTTGTTAATGACTAACCCTGTACATAATGTTGTGTTAACAGTGTAATTCATCGCTAAACTGTACTGAATGTTGTGTTAACAGTGTTATTAATTACTAAACTGTACTGAATGTTGTATTAACAGTGTTATTATTCATTAAACTGCACTGAATTTGTATTAACAGTGTTATTCATCACTTATCTCTACTGAATGTTGTGTTAACAGTGTTCTTAATTACATAACTGTACTGAATGTTGTGTTAACAGTGTTATTTATCACTAAAATGTACCTGAATGTTGTGTTAATAGTGTTGTTAATGACTAAACTGTACATAATGTTGTGTTAACAGTTTTATTCATCACTAAACTGTACTGAATGTTGTATTAACAGTGTAATTCATCACTAAACTGTAATGAATGTTGTGTTAATAGTGTTATTAACTACCAAACTCTACTGAATGTTGTACTAACATTGTTATTAATTATTAAACTATATTGAATGTTGTATTAAAATAATTATTCATAACTAAACTGTAATGAATTTTGTGTTAATAGTGTTACTAATTGCATAACTGTACTGAATGTTGTGTTAACAGTGTTATTCATCACTAAAATGTACCTGAATGTTGTGTTAATAGTGTTGTTAATGACTAAACTGTACATAATGTTGTGTTAACAGTGTTATTCATCACTAAACTGTACTGAATGTTGTATAACAGTGTTATTATTCACTAAACTGTACTGAATGTTGTATTAACAGTGTTATTCATCACTAAACTCTACTGAATGTTGTGTTAACAGTGTTCTTAATTACTAAAAGGTACTGAATGTTGTATTAACAGTTTTATTCATCACTAAACTGTACTGAATGTTGTATTAACAGTGTAATTCATCACTAAACTGTAATGAATGTTGTGTTAATAGTGTTATTAATTACATAACTGTACTGAATGTTGTGTTAACAGTGTTATTTATCACTAAAATGTACCTGAATATGTGTTAATAGTGTTGTTAATGACTAAACTGTACATAATGTTGTGTTAACAGTGTAATTCATCACTAAACTGTAATGAATGTTGTGTTAATAGTGTTATTAACTACCAAACTCTACAGAATGTTGTACTAACATTGTTATTAATTATTAAACTATATTGAATGTTGTATTAACATAATTATTCATAACTAAACTGTAACGAATGTTGTGTTAATAGTGTTACTAATTGCATAACTGTACTGAATGTTGTGTTAACAGTGTTATTCATCACTAAAATGTACCTGAATGTTGTGTTAATAGTGTTGTTAATGACTAAACTGTACATAATGTTGTGTTAACAGTGTTATTCATCACTAAACTGTACTGAATGTTGTATAACAGTGTTATTATTCACTAAACTGTACTGAATGTTGTATTAACAGTGTAATTCATTGCTAAACTGTACTGAATGTTGTGTTAACAGTATTATTCATCACTAAACTGTACTGAATGTTGTATTAACAGTGTTATTCATCACTAAACTCTACTGAATGTTGTGTTAACAGTGTTCTTAATTACTAAAAGGTACTGAATGTTGTATTAACAGTGTTATTAATCAGTAAACTGTACTGAATGTTGTATTAACAGTGTAAATCATCGCTAAACTGTACTGAATGTTGTGTTAATAGTGTTATAAATTACATAACTGTACTGAATGTTGTGTTAACAGTGTTATTTATCACTAAAATGTACCTGAATGTTGTGTTAATAGTGTTGTTAATGACTAAACTGTACATAATGTTGTGTTAACAGTGTTATTCATCACTAAACTGTACTGAATGTTGTATTAACAGTGTAATTAATCAGTAAACTGTACTGAATGTTGTATTAACAGTGTAATTCATCGCTAAACTGTACTGAATGTTGTGTTAACAGTGTTATTAATTACTAAACTGTACTGAATGTTGTATTAACAGTGTTATTATTCATTAAACTGCACTGAATTTGTATTAACAGTGTTATTCATCACTAAACTCTACTGAATGTTGTGTTAACAGTGTTCTTAATTACTAAACGGTACTGAATGTTGTATTAACAGTTTTATTCATCACTAAACTGTACTGAATGTTGTATTAACAGTGTAATTCATCACTAAACTATAATGAATGTTGTGTTAATAGTGTTATTAATTACATAACTGTACTGAATGTTGTGTTAACAGTGTTATTCATCACTAAACTGTACTGAATGTTGTATTAACAGTGTTATTCATCACTAAACTGTACTGAATTTTGTATTAACAGTGTAATTCATCGCTAAACTGTACTGAATGTTGTGTTAACAGTGTTATTCATCACTAAACTGTACTGAATTTTGTATTAACAGTGTTATTCATCACTAAACTCCACTGAATGTTGTGTTAACAGTGTTCATAATTACTAAACGGTACTGATTGTTGTATTCACAGTTTTATTCATCACTAAACTGTACTGAATGTTGTATTAACAGTGTAATTCATCACTAAACTGTACATAATGATGTGTTAATAGTGTTATTAATTACATAATTGTACTGAATGTTGTGTTAACAGTGTTATTCATCACTCAACTGTACTGAATGTTGTGTTAATAGTGTTATTCATCACTAAATTGTACTGAATGTTGTGTTAACAGTGTTATTAATTACTAAACTGTACTAAATGTTGTATTAACAGTGTTATTAATCATTTAACTGTACTGAATGTTGTGTTAACAGTGTTATTCATCACTAAACTGTACAGAATTTGTATTAACAATGTTATTCATCACTAAATCTACTGAATGTTGTGTTAACATTGTTATTAATTACTAAGCTGTACTGAATGTTGTATTAATAGTGTTATTAATTACTACATTGTACTGAATGTTGTGTTAACAGTGTTATTCATCACTAAAATGTACCTGAATATGTGTTAATAGTGTTGTTAATGACTAAACTGTACATAATGTTGTGTTAACAGTGTTATTCATCACTAAACTGTAATGAATGTTGTGTTAATAGTGTTATTAACTACCAAACTCTACCGAATGTTGTACTAACATTGTTATTAATTATTAAACTATATTGAATGTTGTATTAACATAATTATTCATAACTAAACTGTACTGAATGTTGTGTTAACAGTGTTATTCATCACTAAAATGTACCTGAATGTTGTGTTAATAGTGTTGTTAATGACTAAACTGTACATAATGTTGTGTTAACAGTGTTATTCATCACTAAACTGTACTGAATGTTGTATAACAGTGTTATTATTCACTAAACTGTACTGAATGTTGTATAACAGTGTTATTATTCACTAAACTGTACTGAATGTTGTATTAACAGTGTAATTCATTTCTAAACTGTACTGAATGTTGTGTTAACAGTGTTCTTAATTACTAAAAGGTACTGAATGTTGTATTAACAGTTTTATTCATCACTAAACTGTACTGAATGTTGTGTTAATAGTGTTATTAATTAAATAACTGTACTGAATGTTGTGTTAACAGTGTTATTTATCACTAAAATGTACCTGAATGTTGTGTTAATAGTGTTGTTAATGACTAAACTGTACATAATGTTGTGTTAACAGTGTAATTCATCGCTAAACTGTACTGAATGTTGTGTTAACAGTGTTATTAATTACTAAACTGTACTGAATGTTGTATTAACAGTGTTATTATTCATTAAACTGCACTGAATTTGTATTAACAGTGTTATTCATCACTAATCTCTACTGAATGTTGTGTTAACAGTGTTCTTAATTACAAAACTGTACTGAATGTTGTGTTAACAGTGTTATTCATCACTAAACTGTACCTGAATGTTGTGTTAATAGTGTTGTTAATGACTAAACTGTACATAATGTTGTGTTAACAGTTTTATTCATCACTAAACTGTACTGAATGTTGTATTAACAGTGTAATTCATCACTAAACTGTAATGAATGTTGTGTTAATAGTGTTATTAACTACCAAACTCTACTGAATGTTGTACTAACATTGTTATTAATTATTAAACTATATTGAATGTTGTATTAAAATAATTATTCATAACTAAACTGTAACGAATGTTGTGTTAATAGTGTTACTAATTGCATAACTGTACTGAATGTTGTGTTAACAGTGTTATTCATCACTAAAATGTACCTGAATGTTGTGTTAATAGTGTTGTTAATGACTAAACTGTACATAATGTTGTGTTAACAGTGTTATTCATCACTAAACTGTACTGAATGTTGTATTAACAGTGTTATTATTCACTAAACTGTACTGAATGTTGTATTAACAGTGTTATTCATCACTAAACTCTACTGAATGTTGTGTTAACAGTGTTCTTAATTACTAAAAGGTACTGAATGTTGTATTAACAGTTTTATTCATCACTAAACTGTACTGAATGTTGTATTAACAGTGTAATTCATCACTAAACTGTAATGAATGTTGTGTTAATAGTGTTATTAATTACATAACTGTACTGAATGTTGTGTTAACAGTGTTATTTATCACTAAAATGTACCTGAATATGTGTTAATAGTGTTGTTAATGACTAAACTGTACATAATGTTGTGTTAACAGTGTTATTCATCACTAAACTGTACTGAATGTTGTATTAACAGTGTTATTAATCACTAAACTGTACTGAATGTTGTATTAACAGTGTAATTCATTTCTAAACTGTACTGAATGTTGTGTTAACAGTGTTATTCATCACTAAACTGTACTGAATGTTGTATTAACAGTGTTATTCATCACTAAACTCTACTGAATGTTGTGTTAACAGTGTTCTTAATTACTAAAAGGTACTGAATGTTGTATTAACAGTTTTATTCATCACTAAACTGTACTGAATGTTGTATTAACAGTGTAATTCATCACTAAACTGTAATGAATGTTGTGTTAATAGTGTTATTAATTACATAACTGTACTGAATGTTGTGTTAACAGTGTTATTCATCATTAAAATGTACCTGAATGTTGTGTTAATAGTGTTGTTAATGACTAAACTGTACATAATGTTGTGTTAACAGTGTTATTCATCACTAAACTGTACTGAATGTTGTATTAACAGTGTTATTAATCACTAAACTGTACTGAATGTTGTATTAACAGTGTAATTCATCGCTAAACTGTACTGAATGTTGTGTTAACAGTATTATTCATCACTAAACTGTACTGAATGTTGTATTAACAGTGTTATTATTCATTAAACTGCACTGAATTTGTATTAATAGTGTTATTCATCACTAAACTCTACTGAATGTTGTGTTAACAGTGTTCTTAATTACTAAACGGTACTGAATGTTGTATTAACAGTTTTATTCATCACTAAACTGTACTGAATGTAGTATTAACAGTGTAATTCATCACTAAACTATAATGAATGTTGTGTTAATAGTGTTATTAATTACATAACTGTACTGAATGTTGTGTTAACAGTGTTATTCATCACTAAACTGTACTGAATGTTGTATTAACACTGTTATTAATCACTAAACTGTACTGAATGTTGTATTAACAGTGTAATTCATCGCTAAATTGTACTGAATGTTGTGTTAACAGTGTTATTCATTACTAAACTGTACTGACTTTTGTATTAACAGTGTTATTCATCACTAAACTCTACTGAATGTTGTGTTAACAGTGTTCTTAATTACTAAACTGTACTGAATGTTGTATTCACAGTTTTATTCATCACTAAACTGTACTGAATGTTGTATTAACAGTGTAATTCATCACTAAACTGTACATAATGTTGTGTTAATAGTGTTATTAATTACATAACTGTACTGAATGTTGTGTTAACAGTGTTATTCATCACTAAACTGTACTGAATGTTGTGTTAATAGTGTTATTCATCACTAAATTGTACTGAATGTTGTGTTAACAGTGTTATTAATTACTAAACTGTACTAAATGTTCTATTAACAGTGTTATTAATCACTGAACTGTACTGAATGTTGTGTTAACAGTGTTATTCATCACTAAACTGTACATAATTTGTATTAACAATGTTATTCATCACTAAATCTACTGAATGTTGTGTTAACATTGTTATTAATTACTAAGCTGTACTGAATGTTGTATTAATAGTGTTATTAATCACTACATTGTACTGAATGTTGTGTTAACAGTGTTATTTATCACTAAAATGTACCTGAATATGTGTTAATAGTGTTGTTAATGACTAAACTGTACATAATGTTGTGTTAACAGTGTTATTCATCACTAAACTGTAATGAATGTTGTGTTAATAGTGTTATTAACTACCAAACTCTACCGAATGTTGTACTAACATTGTTATTAATTATTAAACTATATTGAATGTTGTATTAACATAATTATTCATAACTAAACTGTAACGAATGTTGTGTTAATAGTGTTACTAATTGCATAACTGTACTGAATGTTGTGTTAACAGTGTTATTCATCACTAAAATGTACCTGAATGTTGTGTTAATAGTGTTGTTAATGACTAAACTGTACATAATGTTGTGTTAACAGTGTTATTCATCACTAAACTGTACTGAATGTTGTATAACAGTGTTATTATTCACTAAACTGTACTGAATGTTGTATTAACAGTGTAATTCATTTCTAAACTGTACTGAATGTTGTGTTAACAGTGTTCTTAATTACTAAAAGGTACTGAATGTTGTATTAACAGTTTTATTCATCACTAAACTGTACTGAATGTTGTATTAACAGTGTAATTCATCACTAAACTGTAATGAATGTTGTGTTAACAGTGTTATTAATTACATAACTGTACTGAATGTTGTGTTAACAGTGTTATTTATCACTAAAATGTACCTGAATGTTGTGTTAATAGTGTTGTTAATGACTAAACTGTACATAATGTTGTGTTAACAGTGTAATTCATCGCTAAACTGTACTGAATGTTGTGTTAACAGTGTTATTAATTACTAAACTGTACTGAATGTTGTATTAACAGTGTTATTATTCATTAAACTGCACTGAATTTGTATTAACAGTGTTATTCATCACTTATCTCTACTGAATGTTGTGTTAACAGTGTTCTTAATTACATAACTGTACTGAATGTTGTGTTAACAGTGTTATTTATCACTAAAATGTACCTGAATGTTGTGTTAATAGTGTTGTTAATGACTAAACTGTACATAATGTTGTGTTAACAGTGTTATTCATCACTAAACTGTACTGAATGTTGTATTAACAGTGTAATTCATCACTAAACTGTAGTGAATGTTGTGTTAATAGTGTTATTAACTACCAAACTCTACTGAATGTTGTACTAACATTGTTATTAATTATTAAACTATATTGAATGTTGTATTAAAATAATTATTCATAACTAAACTGTAACGAATTTTGTGTTAATAGTGTTACTAATTGCATAACTGTACTGAATGTTGTGTTAACAGTGTTATTCATCACTAAAATGTACCTGAATGTTGTGTTAATAGTGTTGTTAATGACTAAACTGTACATAATGTTGTGTTAACAGTGTTATTCATCACTAAACTGTACTGAATGTTGTATAACAGTGTTATTATTCACTAAACTGTACTGAATGTTGTATTAACAGTGTAATTCATTTCTAAACTGTACTGAATGTTGTGTTAACAGTATTATTCATCACTAAACTGTACTGAATGTTGTATTAACAGTGTTATTCATCACTAAACTCTACTGAATGTTGTGTTAACAGTGTTCTTAATTACTAAAAGGTACTGAATGTTGTATTAACAGTTTTATTCATCACTAAACTGTACTGAATGTTGTATTAACAGTGTAATTCATCACTAAACTGTAATGAATGTTGTGTTAATAGTGTTATAAATTACATAACTGTACTGAATGTTGTGTTAACAGTGTTATTTATCACTAAAATGTACCTGAATGTTGTGTTAATAGTGTTGTTAATGACTAAACTGTACATAATGTTGTGTTAACAGTGTTATTCATCACTAAACTGTACTGAATGTTGTATTAACAGTGTAATTAATCACTAAACAGTACTGAATGTTGTATTAACAGTGTAATTCATCGCTAAACTGTACTGAATGTTGTGTTAACAGTGTTATTAATCACTAAACTGTACTGAATGTTGTATTAACAGTGTTATTATTCATTAAACTGCACTGAATTTGTATTAACAGTGTTATTCATCACTAAACTCTACTGAATGTTGTGTTAACAGTGTTCTTAATTACTAAACGGTACTGAATGTTGTATTAACAGTTTTATTCATCACTAAACTGTACTGAATGTAGTATTAACAGTGTAATTCATCACTAAACTATAATGAATGTTGTGTTAATAGTGTTATTAATTACATAACTGTACTGAATGTTGTGTTAACAGTGTTATTCATCACTAAACTGTACTGAATGTTGTATTAACACTGTTATTAATCACTAAACTGTACTGAATGTTGTGTTAACAGTGTTATTCATCACTAAACTGTACTGAATGTTGTGTTAACAGTGTTATTCATTACTAAACTGTACTGAATTTTGTATTAACAGTGTTATTCATCACTAAACTCTACTGAATGTTGTGTTAACAGTGTTCTTAATTACTAAACGGTACTGAATGTTGTATTCACAGTTTTATTCATCACTAAACTGTACTGAATGTTGTATTAACAGTGTAATTCATCACTAAACTGTACATAATGATGTGTTAATAGTGTTATTAATTACATAATTGTACTGAATGTTGTGTTAACAGTGTTATTCATCACTCAACTGTACTGAATGTTGTGTTAATAGTGTTATTCATCACTAAACTGTACTGAATGTTGTGTTAACCGTGTTATTAATCACTAAACTGTACTGAATGTTCTATTAACAGTGTTATTCATCACTAAACTGTACTGAATGTTGTGTTAACAGTGTTATTCATCACTAAACTGTACTGAATTTGTATTAACAATGTTATTCATCACTAAATCTACTGAATGTTGTGTTAACATTGTTATTAATTACTAAACTGTACTGAATGTTGTATTAACAGTGTTATTAATTACTACACTGTACTGAATGTTGTGTTAACAGTGTTATTTATCACTAAAATGTACCTGAATATTGTGTTAATAGTGTTGTTAATGACTAAACTGTACATAATGTTGTGTTAACAGTGTTATTCATCACTAAACTGTAATGAATGTTGTGTTAATAGTGTTATTAACTACCAAACTCTACCGAATGTTGTACTAACATTGTTATTAATTATTAAACTATACTGAATGTTGTATTAACATAATTATTCATAACTAAACTGTAACGAATGTTGTGTTAATAGTGTTACTAATTGCATAACTGTACTGAATGTTGTGTTAACAGTGTTATTCATCACTAAAATGTACCTGAATGTTGTGTTAATAGTGTTGTTAATGACTAAACTGTACATAATGTTGTGTTAACAGTGTTATTCATCACTAAACTGTACTGAATGTTGTATAACAGTGTTATTATTCACTAAACTGTACTGAATGTTGTATTAACAGTGTTATTCATTTCTAAACTGTACTGAATGTTGTGTTAACAGTGTTCTTAATTACTAAAAGGTACTGAATGTTGTATTAACAGTTTTATTCATCACTAAACTGTACTGAATGTTGTATTAACAGTGTAATTCATCACTAAACTGTAATGAATGTTGTGTTAATAGTGTTATTAATTACATAACTGTACTGAATGTTGTGTTAACAGTGTTATTTATCACTAAAATGTACCTGAATGTTGTGTTAATAGTGTTGTTAATGACTAAACTGTACATAATGTTGTATTAACAGTGTTATTCATCACTAAACTGTACTGAATGTTGTGTTAACAGTGTTATTAATTACTAAACTGTACTGAATGTTGTATTAACAGTGTTATTAATCATTAAACTGTACTGAATGTTGTATTAACAGTGTTATTCATCACTAAACTCTACTGAATGTTGTGTTAACAGTGTTATTAATTACATAACTGTACTGAATGTTGTGTTAACAGTGTTATTTATCACTAAAATGTACTGAATGTTGTGTAACAGTGTTATTAATCACTAAACTGTACTGAATGTTGTGTTAACAGTTTTACTCATCACTAAACTGTATTGAATTTTGTATTAACCGTGTTGTTCATCACTAAACTCTACTGAATGTTGTGTTAACAGTGTTATTAACTACCAAACTCTACCGAATGTTGTACTAACATTATTATTAATTATTAAACTATATTGAATGTTGTATTAACATAATTATTCATAACTAAACTGTAACGAATTTTGTGTTAATAGTGTTACTAATTGCATAACTGTACTGAATGTTGTGTTAACAGTGTTATTCATCACTAAAATGTACCTGAATGTTGTATTAATAGTGTTGTTAATGACTAAACTGTACATAATGTTGTGTTAACAGTGTTATTCATCACTAAACTGTACTGAATGTTCTATAACAGTGTTATTATTCACTAAACTGTACTGAATGTTGTATTAACAGTGTTATTCATCACTAAACTCTACTGAATGTTGTGTTAACAGTGTTCTTAATTACTAAAAGGTACTGAATGTTGTATTAACAGTTTTATTCATCACTAAACTGTACTGAATGTTGTATTAACAGTGTAATTCATCACTAAACTGTAATGAATGTTGTGTTAATAGTGTTATTAATTACATAACTGTACTGAATGTTGTGTTAACAGTGTTATTTATCACTAAAATGTACCTGAATATGTGTTAATAGTGTTGTTAATGACTAAACTGTACATAATGTTGTGTTAACAGTGTTATTCATCACTAAACTGTACTGAATGTTGTATTAACAGTGTAATTCATCACTAAACTGTAATGAATGTTGTGTTAATAGTGTTATTAACTACCAAACTCTACAGAATGTTGTACTAACATTGTTATTAATTATTAAACTATATTGAATGTTGTATTAACATAATTATTCATAACTAAACTGTAACGAATGTTGTGTTAATAGTGTTACTAATTTTATAACTGTACTGAATGTTGTGTTAACAGTGTTATTCATCACTAAAATGTACCTGAATGTTGTGTTAATAGTGTTGTAAATGACTAAACTGTACATAATGTTGTGTTAACAGTGTTATTCATCACTAAACTGTACTGAATGTTGTATAACAGTGTTATTATTCACTAAACTGTACTGCATTTTGTATTAACAGTGTAATTCATCGCTAAACTGTACTGAATGTTGTGTTAACAGTGTTATTCATCACTAAACTGTACTGAATTTTGTATTAACAGTGTTATTCATCACTAAACTCTACTGAATGTTGTGTTAACAGTGTTCTTAATTACTAAAAGGTACTGAATGTTGTATTAACAGTTTTATTCATCACTAAACTGTACTGAATGTTGTACTAACAGTGTAATTCATCACTAAACTGTAATGAATGTTGTGTTAATAGTGTTATTAATTACATAACTGTACTGAATGTTGTGTTAACAGTGTTATTTATCACTAAAATGTACCTGAATATGTGTTAATAGTGTTGTTAATGACTAAACTGTACATAATGTTGTGTTAACAGTGTTATTCATCACTAAACTGTACTGAATGTTGTATTAACAGTGTAATTAATCAGTAAACTGTACTGAATGTTGTATTAACAGTGTAATTCATCGCTAAACTGTACTGAATGTTGTGTTAACAGTGTTATTAATTACTGAACTGTACTGAATGTTGTATTAACAGTGTAATTCATCGCTAAACTGTACTGAATGTTGTGTTAACAGTGTTATTCATCACTAAACTGTACTGAATGTTGTATTAACAGTGTAATTAATCAGTAAACAGTACTGAATGTTGTATTAACAGTGTAATTAATCAGTAAACTGTACTGAATGTTGTATTAACAGTGTAATTCATCACTAAACTGTACTGAATGTTGTATTAACAGTGTAATTCATCGCTAAACTGTACTGAATGTTGTGTTAACAGTGTTATTAATTACTAAACTGTACTGAATGTTGTATTAACAGTGTTATTATTCATTAAACTGCACTGAATTTGTATTAACAGTGTTATTCATCACTAAACTCTACTGAATGTTGTGTTAACAGTGTTCTTAATTACTAAACGGTACTGAATGTTGTATTAACAGTTTTATTCATCACTAAACTGTACTGAATGTAGTATTAACAGTGTAATTCATCACTAAACTATAATGAATGTTGTGTTAATAGTGTTATTAATTACATAACTGTACTGAATGTTGTGTTAACAGTGTTATTCATCACTAAACTGTACTGAATGTTGTGTTAACAGTGTTATTAATCACTAAACTGTCTGAATGTTGTATTAACACTGTTATTAATCACTAAACTGTACTGAATTTTGTATTAACAGTGTTATTCATCACTAAACTGTACTGAATTTTGTATTAACAGTGTTATTCATCACTAAACTCTACTGAATGTTGTGTTAACAGTGTTATTAATTACTAAACTGTACTGAATGCTGTATTAACAGTGTTATTAATCATTAAACTGTACTGAATGTAGTATTAACAGTGTTATTCATCACTAAACTGTACATAATGATGTGTTAATAGTGTTATTAATTACTAAACTGTACTGAATGTTGTATTAACAGTGTTATTCATCACTAAACTGTACTGAATGTTGTGTTAATAGTGTTATTCACCACTAAATTGTACTGAATGTTGTGTTAACAGTGTTATTAATTACTAAACTTGACTAAATGTTGTATTAACAGTGTTATTAATCATTTAACTGTACTGAATGTTGTGTTAACAGTGTTATTCATCACTAAACTGTACAGAATTTGTATTAACAGTGTTATTCATCACTAAATCTACTGAATGTTGTGTTAACAATGTTATTAATTACTAAGCTGTACTGAATGTTGTATTAATAGTGTTATTAATTACTACATTGTACTGAATGTTGTGTTAACAGTGTTATTTATCACTAAAATGTACCTGAATATGTGTTATAGTGTTGTTAATGACTAAACTGTACATAATGTTGTGTTAACAGTGTTATTCATCACTAAACTGTACTGAATGTTGTATTAACAGTGTAATTCATCACTAAACTGTAATGAATGTTGTGTTAATAGTGTTATTAACTACCAAACTCTACAGAATGTTGTACTAACATTGTTATTAATTATTAAACTATATTGAATGTTGTATTAACATAATTATTCATCACTAAACTGTAACGAATGTTGTGTTAATAGTGTTACTAATTGCATAACTGTACTGAATGTTGTGTTAACAGTGTTATTCATCACTAAAATGTACCTGAATGTTGTGTTAATAGTGTTGTTAATGACTAAACTGTACTTAATGTTGTGTTAACAGTGTTATTCATCACTAAACTGTACTGAATGTTGTATAACAGTGTTATTATTCACTAAACTGTACTGAATGTTGTATTAACAGTGTAATTCATTTCTAAACTCTACTGAATGTTGTGTTAACAGTATTATTCATCACTAAACTGTACTGAATGTTGTATTAACAGTGTTATTCATCACTAAACTCTACTGAATGTTGTGTTAACAGTGTTCTTAATTACTAAACGGTACTGAATGTTGTATTAACAGTTTTATTCATCACTAAACTGTACTGAATGTTGTACTAACAGTGTAATTCATCACTAAACTGTAATGAATGTTGTGTTAATAGTGTTATTAATTACATAACTGTACTGAATGTTGTGTTAACAGTGTTATTCATCACTAAAATGTACCTGAATATGTGTTAATAGTGTTGTTAATGACTAAACTGTACATAATGTTGTGTTAACAGTGTTATTCATCACTAAACTGTACTGAATGTTGTATTAACAGTGTTATTAATCACTAAACTGTACTGAATGTTGTATTAACAGTGTAATTCATCGCTAAACTGTACTGAATGTTGTATTAACTGTGTTATTAATGACTTAACTGTGCTGAACGTTGTGTTAACAGTTTTATTAATCACTAAACTGTACTGAATGTTGTATTAACAGTGTAATTCATCACTAAACTGTACTGAATGTTGTGTTAACAGTGTTATTAATCACTAAACTGTACTGAATGTTGTATTAACAGTGTTATTCATCACTAAACTGTACTGAATGTTGTATTAACAGTGTTATTCATCACTAAACTGTACTGAATGTTGTATTAACAGTGTAATTCATCGCTAAACTGTACTGAATGTTGTGTTAACAGTGTTATTCATCACTAAACTGTACTGAATGTTGTATTAACAGTGTTATTAATCACTAAACTGTACTGAATGTTGTATTAACAGTGTTATTCATCACTAAACTCTACTGAATGTTGTGTTAACAGTGTTCTTAATTACTAAACGGTACTGAATGTTGTATTAACAGTTTTATTCATCACTAAACTGTACTGAATGTTGTATTAACAGTGTAATTCATCACTAAACTGTAATGAATGTTGTGTTAATAGTGTTATTAATTACATAACTGTACTGAATGTTGTGTTAACAGTGTTATTCATCACTAAACTGTACTGAATGTTGTATTAACAGTGTTATTAATCACTAAACTGTACTGAATGTTGTATTAACAGTGTAATTCATCGCTAAACTGTACTGAATGTTGTGTTAACAGTGTTATTCATTACTAAACTGTACTGAATTTTGTATTAACAGTGTTATTCATCACTAAACTCTACTGAATGTTGTGTTAACAGTGTTCTTAATTACTAAACGGTACTGAATGTTGTATTCACAGTTTTATTCATCACTAAACTGTACTGAATGTTGTATTAACAGTGTTATTCATCACTAAACTGTACATAATGATGTGTTAATAGTGTTATTAATTACTAAACTGTACTGAATGTTGTATTAACAGTGTTATTCATCACTAAACTGTACTGAATGTTGTGTTAACAGTGTTATTCATCACTAAACTGTACTGAATGTTGTGTTAACAGTGTTATTAATTACTAAACTGTACTAAATGTTGTATTAACAGTGTTATTAATCATTTAACTGTACTGAATGTTGTGTTAACAGTGTTATTCATCACTAAACTGTACAGAATTTGTATTAACAATGTTATTCATCACTAAATCTACTGAATGTTGTGTTAACATTGTTATTAATCACTAAGCTGTACTGAATGTTGTATTAACAGTGTTATTAATTACTACACTGTACTGAATGTTGTGTTAACAGTGTTATTCATCACTAAAATGTACCTGAATATGTGTTAATAGTGTTGTTAATGACTAAACTGTACATAATGTTGTGTTAACAGTGTTATTCATCACTAAACTGTACTGAATGTTGTATTAACAGTGTAATTCATCACTAAACTGTAATGAATGTTGTGTTAATAGTGTTATTAACTACCAAACTCTACCGAATGTTGTACTAACGTTGTTATTAATTATTAAACCACATTGAATGTTGTATTAACATAATTATTCATAACTAAACTGTAACGAATGTTGTGTTAATAGTGTTACTAATTGCATAACTGTACTGAATGTTGTGTTAACAGTGTTATTCATCACTAAAATGTACCTGAATGTTGTGTTAATAGTGTTGTTAATGACTAAACTGTACATAATGTTGTGTTAACAGTGTTATTCATCACTAAACTGTACTGAATGTTGTGTTAACAGTGTTATTAATCACTAAACTGTACTGAATGTTGTATTAACAGTGTAATTCATTTCTAAACTGTACTGAATGTTGTGTTAACAGTGTTCTTAATTACTAAAAGGTACTGAATGTTGTATTAACAGTTTTATTCATCACTAAACTGTACTGAATGTTGTATTAACAGTGTAATTCATCACTAAACTGTAATGAATGTTGTATTAACAGTGTTATTTATCACTAAAATGTACCTGAATGTTGTGTTAATAGTGTTGTTAATGACTAAACTGTACATAATGTTGTGTTAACAGTGTTATTCATCACTAAACTGTACTGAATGTTGTGTTAACAGTGTTATTCATCACTAAACTGTACTGAATGTTGTGTTAACAGTGTTATTCATCACTAAAATGTACCTGAATGTTGTGTTAATAGTGTTGTTAATGACTAAACTGTACATAATGTTGTGTTAACAGTGTTATTCATCACTAAACTGTACTGAATGTTGTGTTAATAGTGTTATTAATTACATAACTGTACTGAATGTTGTGTTAACAGTGTTATTTATCACTAAAATGTACCTGAATGTTGTGTTAATAGTGTTGTTAATGACTAAACTGTACATAATGTTGTGTTAACAGTGTTATTCATCACTAAACTGTACTGAATGTTGTATTAACAGTGTAATTCATCACTAAACTGTACTGAATGTTGTGTTAACAGTGTAATTCATCGCTAAACTGTACTGAATGTTGTGTTAACAGTGTTATTCATTACTAAACTGTACTGAATGTTGTATTAACAGTGTTATTATTCATTAAACTGCACTGAATTTGTATTAACAGTGTTATTCATCACTAAACTCTACTGAATGTTGTGTTAACAGTGTTCTTAATTACTAAACGGTACTGAATGTTGTATTAACAGTTTTATTCATCACTAAACTGTACTGAATGTAGTATTAACAGTGTAATTCATCACTAAACTGTAATGAATGTTGTGTTAATAGTGTTATTAATTACATAACTGTACTGAATGTTGTGTTAACAGTGTTATTTATCACTAAAATGTACCTGAATGTTGTGTTAATAGTGTTGTTAATGACTAAACTGTACATAATGTTGTGTTAACAGTGTTATTCATCACTAAACTGTACTGAATGTTGTATTAACAGTGTAATTAATCACTAAACTGTACTGAATGTTGTATTAACAGTGTAATTCATCGCTAAACTGTACTGAATGTTGTGTTAACAGTGTTATTAATTACTAAACTGTACTGAATGTTGTATTAACAGTGTTATTATTCATTAAACTGCACTGAATTTGTATTAACAGTGTTATTCATCACTAAACTCTACTGAATGTTGTGTTAACAGTGTTCTTAATTACTAAACGGTACTGAATGTTGTATTAACAGTTTTATTCATCACTAAACTGTACTGAATGTAGTATTAACAGTGCAATTCATCACTAAACTATAATGAATGTTGTGTTAACAGTGTTATTAATTACATAACTGTACTGAATGTTGTGTTAACAGTGTTATTCATCACTAAACTGTACTGAATGTTGTATTAACACTGTTATTAATCACTAAACTGTACTGAATGTTGTATTAACAGTGTAATTCATCGCTAAACTGTACTGAATGTTGTGTTAACAGTGTTATTCATTACTAAACTGTACTGAATTTTGTATTAACAGTGTTATTCATCACTAAACTCTACTGAATGTTGTGTTAACAGTGTTCTTAATTACTAAACGGTACTGAATGTTGTGTTAACAGTGTTATTCATCACTAAACTGTACTGAATGTTGTATTAACAGTGTTATTCATCACTAAACTCTACTGAATGTTGTGTTAATAGTGTTATTAATTACATAATTGTACTGAATGTTGTGTTAACAGTGTTATTCATCACTCAACTGTACTGAATGTTGTGTTAATAGTGTTATTCATCACTAAACTGTACTGAATGTTGTGTTAACAGTGTTATTCATCACTAAACTGTACTGAATGTTGTATTAACAGTGTTATTAATCATTAAACTGTACTGAATGTAGTATTAACTGTGTTATTAATCATTAAACTGTACTGAATTTTGTATTAACAGTGTTATTCATCACTAAACTCTACTGAATGTTGTGTTAACAGTGTTATTAATCATTAAACTGTACTGAATGTTGTATTAATAGTGTTATTAATTACTACACTGTACTGAATGTTGTGTTAACAGTGTTATTCATCACTAAAATGTACCTGAATATGTGTTAATAGTGTTGTTAATGACTAAACTGTACATAATGTTGTGTTAACAGTGTTATTCATCACTAAACTGTACTGAATGTTGTATTAACAGTGTAATTCATCACTAAACTGTAATGAATGTTGTGTTAACAGTGTTATTAACTACCAAACTCTACCGAATGTTGTACTAACATTGTTATTAATTATTAAACTGTATTGAATGTTGTATTAACATAATTATTCATCACTAAACTGTAATGAATGTTGTGTTAATAGTGTTACTAATTGCATAACTGTACTGAATGTTGTGTTAACAGTGTTATTCATCACTAAAATGTACCTGAATGTTGTGTTAATAGTGTTGTTAATGACTAAACTGTACATAATGTTGTGTTAACAGTGTTATTCATCACTAAACTGTACTGAATGTTGTATAACAGTGTTATTATTCACTAAACTGTACTGAATGTTGTATTAACAGTGTAATTCATTTCTAAACTGTACTGAATGTTGTGTTAACAGTATTATTCATCACTAAACTGTACTGAATGTTGTATTAACAGTGTTATTCATCACTAAACTCTACTGAATGTTGTGTTAACAGTGTTCTTAATTACTAAAAGGTACTGAATGTTGTATTAACAGTTTTATTCATCACTAAACTGTACTGAATGTTGTATTAACAGTGTAATTCATCACTAAACTGTAATGAATGTTGTGTTAATAGTGTTATTAACTACCAAACTCTACTGAATGTTGTACTAACATTGTTATTAATTATTAAACTATACTGAATGTTGTATTAACAGTAATTATTCATCACTAAACTGTAACTGAATTTTGTGTTAATAGTGTTACTAATTGCATAACTGTACTGAATGTTGTGTTAACAGTGTTATTCATCACTAAAATGTACCTGAATGTTGTGTTAATAGTGTTGTTAATGACTAAACTGTACATAATGTTGTGTTAACAGTGTTATTCATCACTAAACTGTACTGAATGTTGTATAACAGTGTTATTATTCACTAAACTGTACTGAATGTTGTGTTAACAGTGTTCTTAATTACTAAACGGTACTGAATGTTGTATTAACAGTTTTATTCATCACTAAACTGTACTGAATGTTGTATTAACAGTGTAATTCATCACTAAACTGTAATGAATGTTGTGTTAATAGTGTTATTAATTACATAACTGTACTGAATGTTGTGTTAACAGTGTTATTCATCACTAAAATGTACCTGAATATGTGTTAATAGTGTTGTTAATGACTAAACTGTACATAATGTTGTGTTAACAGTGTTATTCATCACTAAACTGTACTGAATGTTGTATTAACAGTGTAATTCATCACTAAACTGTAATGAATGTTGTGTTAATAGTGTTATTAACTACCAAACTCTACAGAATGTTGTACTAACATTGTTATTAATTATTAAACTATATTGAATGTTGTATTAACATAATTATTCATCACTAAACTGTAACGAATGTTGTGTTAATAGTGTTACTAATTGCATAACTGTCCTGAATGTTGTGTTAACAGTGTTATTCATCACTAAACTGTACCTGAATGTTGTGTTAATAGTGTTGTAAATGACTAAACTGTACATAATGTTGTGTTAACAGTGTTATTCATCACTAAACTGTACTGAATGTTGTATAACAGTGTTATTATTCACTAAACTGTACTGAATGTTGTATTAACAGTGTAATTCATCGCTAAACTGTACTGAATGTTGTGTTAACAGTGTTATTCATCACTAAACTGTACTGAATGTTGTATTAACAGTGTTATTCATCACTAAACTCTACTGAATGTTGTGTTAACAGTGTTCTTAATTACTAAAAGGTACTGAATGTTGTATTAACAGTTTTATTCATCACTAAACTGTACTGAATGTTGTATTAACAGTGTAATTCATCACTAAACTGTAATGAATGTTGTGTTAATAGTGTTATTAATTACATAACTGTACTGAATGTTGTGTTAACAGTGTTATTCATCACTAAAATGTACCTGAATGTTGTGTTAATAGTGTTGTTAATGACTAAACTGTACATAATGTTGTGTTAACAGTGTTATTCATCACTAAACTGTACTGAATGTTGTATTAACAGTGTAATTAATCACTAAACTGTACTGAATGTTGTATTAACAGTGTAATTCATCGCTAAACTGTACTGAATGTTGTGTTAACAGTGTTATTAATTACTAAACTGTACTGAATGTTGTATTAACAGTGTTATTATTCATTAAACTGCACTGAATTTGTATTAACAGTGTTATTCATCACTAAACTCTACTGAATGTTGTGTTAACAGTGTTCTTAATTACTAAACGGTACTGAATGTTGTATTAACAGTTTTATTCATCACTAAACTGTACTGAATGTAGTATTAACAGTGTAATTCATCACTAAACTATAATGAATGTTGTGTTAATAGTGTTATTAATTACATAACTGTACTGAATGTTGTGTTAACAGTGTTATTCATCACTAAACTGTACTGAATGTTGTATTAACACTGTTATTAATCACTAAACTGTACTGAATGTTGTATTAACAGTGTAATTCATCGCTAAACTGTACTGAATGTTGTGTTAACAGTGTTATTCATTACTAAACTGTACTGACTGTTGTATTAACAGTGTTATTCATCACTAAACTCTACTGAATGTTGTGTTAACAGTGTTCATAATTACTAAACGGTACTGATTGTTGTATTCACAGTTTTATTCATCACTAAACTGTACTGAATGTTGTATTAACAGTGTAATTCATCACTAAACTGTACTGAATGTTGTGTTAATAGTGTTATTAATTACATAACTGTACTGAATGTTGTGTTAACAGTGTTATTTATCACTAAACTGTACTGAATGTTGTGTTAACAGTGTTATTCATCACTAAATTGTACTGAATGTTGTGTTAACAGTGTTATTAATCACTAAACTGTACTGAATGTTGTGTTAACAGTGTTATTAATGACTAAACTGTACTGAATGTCGTGTAAACAGTGTTATTCATCACTAAACTGTACAGAATTTTGTATTAACAATGTTATTCATCACTAACTCTACTGAATGTTGTATTAACATTGTTATTAATTACTAAGCTGTACTGAATGTTGTATTAACAGTGTTATTAATTACTACATTGTACTGAATGTTGTGTTAACAGTGTTATTTATCACTAAACTGTACCTGAATGTTGTGTTAATAGTGTTGTTAATGACTAAACTGTACATAATGTTGTGTTAACAGTGTTATTCATCACTAAACTGTACTGAATGTTGTGTTAATAGTGTTATTAACTACCAAACTCTACCGAATGTTGTACTAACATTGTTATTAATTATTAAACTATATTGAATGTTGTATTAACATAATTATTCATAACTAAACTGTAACGAATGTTGTGTTAATAGTGTTACTAATTGCATAACTGTACTGAATGTTGTGTTAACAGTGTTATTCATCACTAAAATGTACCTGAATGTTGTGTTAACAGTGTTGTTAATGACTAAACTGTACATAATGTTGTGTTAACAGTGTTATTCATCACTAAACTGTACTGAATGTTGTATAACAGTGTTATTATTCACTAAACTGTACTGAATGTTGTATTAACAGTGTAATTCATTTCTAAACTGTACTGAATGTTGTGTTAACAGTGTTCTTAATTACTAAAAGGTACTGAATGTTGTATTAACAGTTTTATTCATCACTAAACTGTACTGAATGTTGTATTAACAGTGTAATTCATCACTAAACTGTAATGAATGTTGTGTTAATAGTGTTATTAATTACATAACTGTACTGAATGTTGTGTTAACAGTGTTATTTATCACTAAAATGTACCTGAATGTTGTGTTAATAGTGTTGTTAATGACTAAACTGTACATAATGTTGTGTTAACAGTGTTATTCATCACTAAACTCTACTGAATGTTGTGTTAACAGTGTTCTTAATTACTAAACGGTACTGAATGTTGTATTAACAGTTTTATTATTCATTAAACTGCACTGAATTTGTATTAACAGTGTTATTCATCACTTATCTCTACTGAATGTTGTGTTAACAGTGTTCTTAATTACTAAACTGTACTGAATGTTGTATTAACAGTGTTATTCATCACTAAACTGTACTGAATGTTGTATTAACAGTGTAATTCATCACTAAACTGTACTGAATGTTGTGTTAATAGTGTTATTAATTACATAACTGTACTGAATGTTGTGTTAACAGTGTTATTCATCACTAAAATGTACCTGAATGTTGTGTTAATAGTGTTGTTAATGACTAAACTGTACATAATGTTGTGTTAACAGTGTTATTCATCACTAAACTGTACTGAATGTTGTGTTAACAGTGTTATTAATTACTGAACTGTACTGAATGTTGTATTAACAGTGTAATTCATCGCTAAACTGTACTGAATGTTGTGTTAACAGTGTTATTAATTACTAAACTGTACTGAATGTTGTATTAACAGTGTTATTATTCATTAAACTGCACTGAATGTTGTATTAACAGTGTTATTCATCACTAAACTCTACTGAATGTTGTGTTAACAGTGTTCTTAATTACTAAACGGTACTGAATGTTGTATTAACAGTTTTATTCATCACTAAACTGTACTGAATGTAGTATTAACAGTGTAATTCATCACTAAACTATAATGAATGTTGTGTTAACAGTGTTATTAATTACATAACTGTACTGAATGTTGTGTTAACAGTGTTATTCATCACTAAACTGTACTGAATGTTGTGTTAACAGTGTTCTTAATTACTAAACGGTACTGAATGTTGTATTAACAGTGTTATTCATCACTAAACTGTACTGAATGTAGTATTAACAGAGGTCAGATGACGCAGATGCTAAGCTACAGGACTGTTTTGCTAGCACAGACTGGAACATGTTCCGGGATTCTTCAGACAGCATTGAGGAGTACACCACATCAGTCACTGGCTTCATCAATAAGTGCATCGATGATATCGTCCCCACAGTGACCGTACGTACATACCCCAACCAGAAGCCATGGATTACAGGAAACATCCGCACTGAGCTAAAGGGTAGAGCTGCCGCTTTCAAGGAACGGGACTCTAACCCGGACGCTTATAAGAAATCCCGCTATGACCTCCGACGAACCATCAAACAGGCAAAGAGTCAATACAGGTCTAAGATTGAATCATACTACACTGGCTCTGACGCTCGTCGGATGTGGCAGGGCTTGAAAACTATTACAGACTACAAAGGGAAGCACAGCCGCGAGCTGCCCAGTGACACAAGCCTACCAGACGAGCTAAACCACTTCTATGCTCGCCCGAGGCAAGCAACACTGAAGCATGCATGAGAGCACCAGCTGTTCCGGACGACTATGTGATCACGCTCTCCGTAGCCGATGTGAGTAAGACTTTTAAGCAGGTCAACATTCACAAGGCCGCAGGGCCAGACGGATTACCAGGACGTGTACTCCGAGCATGTGCTGACCAACTTGCAAGTGTCTTCACTGACATTTTCAACATGTCCCTGACTGAGTCTGTAATACCAACATGTTTCAAGCAGACCACCATAGTCCCCGTGCCCAAGAACTCTAAGATAACCTGCCTAAATGACTACCGACCCGTAGCACTGACGTCTGTAGCCATGAAGTGCTTTGAAAGACTGGTCATGGCTCACATCAACAGCATAATCCCAGAAACCCTAGACCCACTCCAATTTGCATACCGCCCCAACAGATCCACAGATGATGCAATCTCTATCACACTCCACACTGCCCTTTCCCACCTGGACAAGAGGAACACCTACGTGAGAATGCTATTCATTGACTACAGCTCAGCATTCAACACCATAGTGCCCTCTAAGCTCATCACTAAACTAAGGATCCTGGGACTAAACACCTCCCTCTGCAACTGGATCCTGGACTTCCTGACGGGCCGCCCCCAGGTGGTAAGGGTAGGTAACAACACATCTGCCACACTGATCCTCAACACGGGGGCCCCTCAGGGGTGCGTGCTCAGTCCCCTCCTGTACTCTCTGTTCACCCATGACTGCATGGCCAGGCACGACTCCAACACCATCATTAAGTTTGCCGACGACACAACAGTGGTAGGCCTGATCACCGACAACGATGAGACAGCCTATAGGGAGGAGGTCAGAGATCTGGCCGTGTGGTGCCAGGACAACAACCTCTCCCTCAACGTGACCAAGACAAAGGAGATGATTGTGGACTACAGGAAAAAAAGAGGACTGAGCACGCCCCCATTCTCATCGACGGGGCTGTAGTGGAACAGGTTGAGAGCTTCCAAGTTCCTTGGTGTCCACATCACCAACGAACTATCATGGTCCAAACACACCAAGACAGTCGTGAAGAGGGCACGACAAAGCCTATTCCCCCTCAGGAGACTAAAAAGATTTGGCATGGGTCCTCAGATCCTCAAAAATTCTACAGCTGCACCATCGAGAGCATCCTGACTGGTTGCATCACCGCCTGGTATGGCAACTGCTTGGCCTCTGACCGCAAGGCACTACAGAGGGTAGTGCGTACGGCCCAGTACATCACTGGGGCAAAGCTCCCTGCCATCCAGGACCTCTATACCAGGCGGTGTCAGAGGAAGGCCCTCAAAATTGTCAAAGACTCCAGCCACCCTAGTCATAGACTGTTCTCTCTGCTACCGCACGGCAAGCGGTACCGGAGTGCCAAGTCTAGGTCCAAAAGACTTCTCAACAGCTTCTACCCCCAAGCCATAAGACTCCTGAACAGCTAATCATGGCTACCCGGACTATTTGCACTGCCCCCCCACCCCATCCTTTTTACGCTGCTGCTACTCTGTTAAGTATTTATGCATAGTCACTTTAACTCTACCCACATGTACATATTACCTCAACTACCTCAACTAGCCGGTGCCCCCGTACATTGACTATGCAACGGTACCCCCCTGTATATATAGCCTCCCTAGTGTCACTTTATTTTACTGTATATATAGCCTCCCTACTGTCACTTTATTTCACTTCTGCTCTTTTTTTCTCAACACTTTTTTGTTGTTGTTTTATTCTTACTTTTTTGTTTAAAATAAATGCACTGTTGGTTAAGGGCTGTAAGTAAGCATTTCACTGTAATGTCTGCACCTGTTGTATTCGGCGCATGTGACCAATAAAATTTGATTTGATTTGATTTGAATGTTGTATTAACAGTGTAATTCATCGCTAAATTGTACTGAATGTTGTGTTAACAGTGTTATTCATTACTAAACTGTACTGACTGTTGTATTAACAGTGTTATTCATCACTAAACTCTACTGAATGTTGTGTTAACAGTGTTCTTAATTACTAAACGGTACTGAATGTTGTATTCACAGTTTTATTCATCACTAAACTGTACTGAATGTTGTATTAACAGTGTAATTCATCACTAAACTGTACATAATGATGTGTTAATAGTGTTATTAATTACATAATTGTACTGAATGTTGTGTTAACAGTGTTATTCATCACTCAACTGTACTGAATGTTGTGTTAATAGTGTTATTCATCACTAAATTGTACTGAATGTTGTGTTAACCGTGTTATTAATTACTAAACTGTACTAAATGTTCTATTAACAGTGTTATTAATCATTGAACTGTACTGAATGTTGTGTTAACAGTGTTATTCATCACTAAACTGTACAGAATTTGTATTAACAATGTTATTCATCACTAAATCTACTGAATGTTGTGTTAACATTGTTATTAATTACTAAGCTGTACTTAATGTTGTATTAATAGTGTTATTAATTACTACATTGTACTGAATGTTGTGTTAACAGTGTTATTTATCACTAAAATGTACCTGAATATGTGTTAATAGTGTTGTTAATGACTAAACTGTACATAATGTTGTGTTAACAGTGTTATTCATCACTAAACTGTACTGAATGTTGTATTAACAGTGTAATTCATCACTAAACTGTAATGAATGTTGTGTTAATAGTGTTATTAACTACCAAACTCTACCGAATGTTGTACTAACATTGTTATTAATTATTAAACTATATTGAATGTTGTATTAACATAATTATTCATAACTAAACTGTACTGAATGTTGTGTTAACAGTGTTATTCATCACTAAAATGTACCTGAATGTTGTGTTAATAGTGTTGTTAATGACTAAACTGTACATAATGTTGTGTTAACAGTGTTATTCATCACTAAACTGTACTGAATGTTGTATAACAGTGTTATTATTCACTAAACTGTACTGAATGTTGTATTAACAGTGTAATTCATTTCTAAACTTTACTGAATGCTGTGTTAACAGTATTATTCATCACTAAACTGTACTGAATGTTGTATTAACAGTGTTATTCATCACTAAACTCTACTGAATGTTGTGTTAACAGTGTTCTTAATTACTAAAAGGTACTGAATGTTGTATTAACAGTTTTATTCATCACTAAACTGTACTGAATGTTGTACTAACAGTGTAATTCATCACTTAACTGTAATGAATGTTGTGTTAATAGTGTTATTAATTACATAACTGTACTGAATGTTGTGTTAACAGTGTTATTTATCACTAAAATGTACCTGAATGTTGTGTTAATAGTGTTGTTAATGACTAAACTGTACATAATGTTGTGTTAACAGTGTTATTCATCACTAAACTGTACTGAATGTTGTATAACAGTGTTATTATTCACTAAACTGTACTGAATGTTGTATTAACAGTGTAATTCATTTCTAAACTGTACTGAATGCTGTGTTAACAGTATTATTCATCACTAAACTGTACTGAATGTTGTATTAACAGTGTAATTCATCGCTAAACTGTACTGAATGTTGTGTTAACAGTGTTATTAATTACTGAACTGTACTGAATGTTGTATTAACAGTTTTATTCATCACTAAACTGTACTGAATGTTGTATTAACAGTGTAATTCATCACTAAACTGTAATGAATGTTGTGTTAATAGTGTTATTAACTACCAAACTCTACTGAATGTTGTACTAACATTGTTATTAATTATTAAACTATATTGAATGTTGTATTAAAATAATTATTCATAACTAAACTGTACTGAATGTTGTGTTAACAGTGTTATTCATCACTAAAATGTACCTGAATGTTGTGTTAATAGTGTTGTTCATGACTAAACTCTACATAATGTTGTGTTAACAGTGTTCTTCATCACTAAACTGTACTGAATGTTGTATAACAGTGTTATTATTCACTAAACTGTACTGAATGTTGTATTAACAGTGTTATTCATCACTAAACTCTACTGAATGTTGTGTTAACAGTGTTCTTAATTACTAAAAGGTACTGAATGTTGTATTAACAGTTTTATTCATCACTAAACTGTACTGAATGTTGTATTAACAGTGTAATTCATCACTAAACTGTAATGAATGTTGTGTTAATAGTGTTATTAATTACATAACTGTACTGAATGTTGTGTTAACAGTGTTATTTATCACTAAAATGTACCTGAATATGTGTTAATAGTGTTGTTAATGACTAAACTGTACATAATGTTGTGTTAACAGTGTTATTCATCACTAAACTGTACTGAATGTTGTATTAACAGTGTAATTCATCACTAAACTGTAATGAATGTTGTGTTAATAGTGTTATTAACTACCAAACTCTACCGAATGTTGTACTAACATTGTTATTAATTATTAAACTATATTGAATGTTGTATTAACATAATTATTCATAACTAAACTGTAACGAATGTTGTGTTAATAGTGTTACTAATTGCATAACTGTACTGAATGTTGTGTTAACAGTGTTATTCATCACTAAAATGTACCTGAATGTTGTGTTAATAGTGTTGTTAATGACTAAACTGTACATAATGTTGTGTTAACAGTGTTATTCATCACTAAACTGTACTGAATGTTGTATAACAGTGTTATTATTCACTAAACTGTACTGAATGTTGTATTAACAGTGTAATTCATTTCTAAACTGTACTGAATGTTGTGTTAACAGTATTATTCATCACTAAACTGTACTGAATGTTGTATTAACAGTGTTATTCATCACTAAACTCTACTGAATGTTGTGTTAACAGTGTTCTTAATTACTAAAAGGTACTGAATGTTGTATTAACAGTTTTATTCATCACTAAACTGTACATAATGTTGTATTAACAGTGTAATTCATCACTAAACTGTAATGAATGTTGTGTTAATAGTGTTATTAATTACATAACTGTACTGAATGTTGTGTTAACAGTGTTATTTATCACTAAAATGTACCTGAATGTTGTGTTAATAGTGTTGTTAATGACTAAACTGTACATAATGTTGTGTTAACAGTGTTATTCATCACTAAACTGTACTGAATGTTGTATTAACAGTGTAATTAATCAGTAAACAGTACTGAATGTTGTATTAACAGTGTAATTCATCGCTAAACTGTACTGAATGTTGTGTTAACAGTGTTATTAACTACTAAACTGTACTGAATGTTGTATTAACAGTGTTATTATTCATTAAACTGCACTGAATTTGTATTAACAGTGTTATTCATCACTAAACTCTACTGAATGTTGTGTTAACAGTGTTCTTAATTACTAAACGGTACTGAATGTTGTATTAACAGTTTTATTCATCACTAAACTGTACTGAATGTAGTATTAACAGTGTAATTCATCACTAAACTATAATGAATGTTGTGTTAATAGTGTTATTAATTACATAACTGTACTGAATGTTGTGTTAACAGTGTTATTCATCACTAAACTGTACTGAATGTTGTATTAACACTGTTATTAATCACTAAACTGTACTGAATGTTGTATTAACAGTGTAATTCATCGCTAAACTGTACTGAATGTTGTGTTAACAGTGTTATTCATTACTAAACTGTACTGAATTTTGTATTAACAGTGTTATTCATCACTAAACTCTACTGAATGTTGTGTTAACAGTGTTCTTAATTACTAAACTGTACTGAATGTTGTATTCACAGTTTTATTCATCACTAAACTGTACTGAATGTTGTATTAACAGTGTAATTCATCACTAAACTGTACATAATGATGTGTTAATAGTGTTATTAATTACATAATTGTACTGAATGTTGTGTTAACAGTGTTATTCATCACTCAACTGTACTGAATGTTGTGTTAATAGTGTTATTCATCACTAAATTGTACTGAATGTTGTGTTAACAGTGTTATTAATTACTAAACTGTACTAAATGTTCTATTAACAGTGTTATTAATCATTGAACTGTACTGAATGTTGTGTTAACAGTGTTATTCATCACTAAACTGTACAGAATTTGTATTAACAATGTTATTCATCACTAAATCTACTGAATGTTGTGTTAACATTGTTATTAATTACTAAGCTGTACTGAATGTTGTATTAATAGTGTTATTAATTACTACATTGTACTGAATGTTGTGTTAACAGTGTTATTTATCACTAAAATGTACCTGAATATGTGTTAATAGTGTTGTTAATGACTAAACTGTACATAATGTTGTGTTAACAGTGTTATTCATCACTAAACTGTAATGAATGTTGTGTTAATAGTGTTATTAACTACCAAACTCTACCGAATGTTGTACTAACATTGTTATTAATTATTAAACTATATTGAATGTTGTATTAACATAATTATTCATAACTAAACTGTAACGAATGTTGTGTTAATAGTGTTACTAATTGCATAACTGTACTGAATGTTGTGTTAACAGTGTTATTCATCACTAAAATGTACCTGAATGTTGTGTTAATAGTGTTGTTAATGACTAAACTGTACATAATGTTGTGTTAACAGTGTTATTCATCACTAAACTGTACTGAATGTTGTATAACAGTGTTATTATTCACTAAACTGTACTGAATGTTGTATTAACAGTGTAATTCATTTCTAAACTGTACTGAATGTTGTGTTAACAGTGTTCTTAATTACTAAAAGGTACTGAATGTTGTATTAACAGTTTTATTCATCACTAAACTGTACTGAATGTTGTATTAACAGTGTAATTCATCACTAAACTGTAATGAATGTTGTGTTAATAGTGTTATTAATTACATAACTGTACTGAATGTTGTGTTAACAGTGTTATGTATCACTAAAATGTACCTGAATGTTGTGTTAATAGTGTTGTTAATGACTAAACTGTACATAATGTTGTGTTAACAGTGTAATTCATCGCTAAACTGTACTGAATGTTGTGTTAACAGTGTTATTAATTACTAAACTGTACTGAATGTTGTATTAACAGTGTTATTATTCATTAAACTGCACTGAATTTGTATTAACAGTGTTATTCATCACTAAACTCTACTGAATGTTGTGTTAACAGTGTTCTTAATTACTAAACGGTACTGAATGTTGTATTAACAGTGTTATTCATCACTAAACTGTACTGAATGTAGTATTAACAGTGTAATTCATCACTAAACTGTACTGAATGTTGTGTTAATAGTGTTATTAATTACATAACTGTACTGAATGTTGTGTTAACAGTGTTATTTATCACTAAAATGTACCTGAATGTTGTGTTAATAGTGTTGTTAATGACTAAACTGTACATAATGTTGTGTTAACAGTGTTATTCATCACTAAACTGTACTGAATGTTGTATTAACAGTGTAATTAATCAGTAAACAGTACTGAATGTTGTATTAACAGTGTAATTCATCGCTAAACTGTACTGAATGTTGTGTTAACAGTGTTATTAATTACTAAACTGTACTGAATGTTGTATTAACAGTGTTATTATTCATTAAACTGCACTGAATTTGTATTAACAGTGTTATTCATCACTAAACTCTACTGAATGTTGTGTTAACAGTGTTCTTAATTACTAAACGGTACTGAATGTTGTATTAACAGTTTTATTCATCACTAAACTGTACTGAATGTAGTATTAACAGTGTAATTCATCACTAAACTATAATGAATGTTGTGTTAATAGTGTTATTAATTACATAACTGTACTGAATGTTGTGTTAACAGTGTTATTCATCACTAAACTGTACTGAATGTTGTATTAACACTGTTATTAATCACTAAACTGTACTGAATGTTGTATTAACAATGTAATTCATCGCTAAATTGTACTGAATGTTGTATTAACAGTGTTATTAATCATTAAACTGTACTGAATTTTGTATTAACAGTGTTATTCATCACTAAACTCTACTGAATGTTGTGTTAACAGTGTTATTAATCATTAAACTGTACTGAATGTTGTATTCACATTTTTCATACCTAGTCCAGTAAAGAGTGAGGGGGGTAGAGATAAAGGGGTAGGTAGCGAGACAGGGGGAGTAGAAAGAATTTGAAATAATTAACAAAAAAACTGAGCAAACTAGAATGCTGTTTGGCCCTAAACAAAGAGTACACAGTGGCAGAATACCTGACCACTGTGACTGACCCAAAATTAAGGCAATCTTTGACTATGTACAGTCTCAGTGAGCATAGCCTTGCTATTGAGAAAGGTTGCCGTAGGCAGACCTGGCTCTCAAGAAAAGACAGGCTATGTGCACACTGCCCACAAAATGAGGTGGAAACTGAGCTGCAATTCCTAACCTCCTGCCAAATGCATGACCATATTAGAGACACATATTTCCCTCATATTACACAGATCCACAAAGAATTTGAAAACAGACCCAATTTTGATAAACGCACATGTCTAATGGGTGAAATACCACAGTGTGCCATCACAGCAGCAAGATTTGTGAACTGTTGCCACAAGAAAAGGGCAACCAGTGAAGAACAAACACCATTGTAAATACAACCTATATTTATGTTGATTTATTTTCCTTTTTGTACTTTAACTATTTGCACATCATTACAACACTGTATATAGACATAATGACACTTGAAGTGTCTTTATTCTTTTGGAACTTTTGTGAGTAATGTTTACTGTACATTTTGTATTGTTTATTTCACTTTTGTTTATCTAATTCACTTACTTTGGCAATGTAAACATATGTTTCCCAAGCCAATAAAGACCTTAAATTGAATTGGGGGTAGAGAGGGGGGTAGAGAGAGAAGGGGGAGAGAGATAAATCATTTTGCAACCTTTTGCAGTGCAATGTTTACTGTTAATTTCGAATAGTGTTTTGTTGATGTTGTTACTTTTGTTGCTTCTCACTTTTGTTTAATGTTTATTTCACTTTGCTAATAAAGACACTTTGAATTGAATTGAATTGAGAGAGAGAGAAAGAGGTGAGAGAGAGAGAGAGAGGGGAGGAGAGGAGAGGAGAGGAGAGGCAGTTGGAGAGAGAGAGCGAGCAAGAGAAAGTAGAAAGAGAGAGAGAAAGAGAGAGAGTGAGTGAGAGAGAGAACGAATGAGAAAGGCCACGCGTTGCTGTATTGGCGACTCAGTGTGTGTGAGATGTCAGAACCCTAGAGCGGTAACCAGCAGCAGGAGCGGCCGTTGTGGATAGTGGTCTGTAGTGGTATGCAGTGGTCTGCAGTGGTCTGTAGTGGTCTGCAGTGGTCTGTAGTGGTCTGTAGTGGTCTGCAGTGGTCTGCAGTGGTCTGCAGTGGTCTGCAGTGGTCTGTGGTCTGCAGTGGTCTGCAGTGGTCTGCAGTAGTCTGTGGTCTGTAGTTGTCAGTAGATGTCAGTAGTTGTCAGTAGTTGTCAGCAGTTGTCAGTAGTTGTCAGTAGTTGTCTTAAGTGGTCTGTAGTAGTCTATAGTGGTCTGCAGTAATCTTTAGTGGTCCATAGCGGTCTAAAGCGGTTGTTTAGCAGTTGTGTAGCGGTCAGAAGATGAACCAGCGCCGGTCAGTGACGGAACAGAACCATGTGATCGAGCGGAGGGTCAGGAGTCGTGACAACCTGCTCATCAATGCAGACTTTGGAGATGACAACTGTTCCAGTTACCATGGATACTACCCAGGGTGAGTGACATGGCTCTGATTCAACTTAAAATAATAAGTTATACTTCTGACTAACATTTTACATTTGTATCAACTTCTGTCTGATAATGTAGGCCTAAACTAACATTTTCAACTTGATTTCCTGAGGAATACGTAATAGATTTACTAAGCACCCTTTATGGTCAGAAGAACAGAACAGAACACAGGCAAGAAAATAGTTAGATGAATGGAACAGACTTCCTGTAGGTCTGTACCACACAGTAGTCTTTATGATATGAGCCTGTCTGTATAGAGTAAGGTTTATTATAGTAAGGTTCATTTTGATCTAGTACACATAAGCAGTTAAGAGCTAAATTGCAGTTTATAGAGAAAAACAACAGCTTGATTTATATAGGGGACAACATGTGTTGTAGCCCACTCTGACTATGGTGTCATATCATGAGGAGGTGGAAACTAACCCCTGACTACGGTGTCATATTGAGGAGGTGGAAACTAACCCCTGACTACGGTGTCATATTGAGGAGGTGGAAACTAACCCCTGACTACGGTGTCATATTGAGGAGGTGGAAACTAACCCCTGACTACGGTGTCATATTGAGGAGGTGGAAACTAACCCCTGACTACGGTGTCATATTGAGGAGGTGGAAACTAACCCTGACTACGGTGTCATATTGAGGAGGTGGAAACTAACCCCTGACTACGGTGTCATATTGAGGAGGTGGAAACTAACCCCTGACTACGGTGTCATATTGAGGAGGTGAAACTAACCCCTGACTACGGTGTCATATTGAGGAGGTGGAAACTAACCCCTGACTACGGTGTCATATTGAGGAGGTGGAAACTAACCCTCTGACTACGGTGTCATATTGAGGAGGTGGAAACTAACCCCTGACTACGGTGTCATATTGAGGAGGTGGAAACTAACCCCTGACTACGGTGTCATATTGAGGAGGTGAAACTAACCCCTGACTACGGTGTCATATTGAGGAGGTGGAAACTAACCCCTGACTACAGTGTCATATTGAGGAGGTGGAAACTAACCCCTGACTACGGTGTCATATTGAGGAGGTGGAAACTAACCCTGACTACGGTGTCATATTGAGGAGGTGGAAACTAACCCCTGACTACGGTGTCATATTGAGGAGGTGGAAACTAACCCCTGACTACGGTGTCATATTGAGGAGGTGAAACTAACCCCTGACTACGGTGTCATATTGAGGAGGTGGAAACTAACCCCTGACTACGGTGTCATATTGAGGAGGTGGAAACTAACCCCTGACTACGGTGTCATATTGAGGAGGTGGAAACTAACCTCTGACTACGGTGTCATATTGAGGAGGTGGAAACTAACCCTGACTACGGTGTCATATTGAGAGGTGAAACTAACCCCTGACTACGGTGTCATATTGAGGAGGTGGAAACTAACCCTGACTACGGTGTCATATTGAGGAGGTGGAAACTAACCCCTGACTACGGTGTCATATTGAGGAGGTGAAACTAACCCCTGACTACGGTGTCATATTGAGGAGGTGGAAACTAACCCCTGACTACGGTGTCATATTGAGGAGGTGGAAACTAACCCCTGACTACGGTGTCATATTGAGGAGGTGGAAAACTAACCCCTGACTACGGTGTCATATTGAGGAGGTGGAAACTAACCCTGACTACGGTGTCATATTGAGGAGGTGGAAACTAACCCTGACTACGGTGTCATATTGAGGAGGTGGAAACCAACCCCTGACTACGGTGTCATATTGAGGAGGTGGAAACTAACCCCTGACTACGGTGTCATATTGAGGAGGTGAAACTAACCCCTGACTACGGTGTCATATTGAGGAGGTGGAAACTAACCCCTGACTACGGTGTCATATTGAGGAGGTGGAAACTAACCCCTGATCTACGGTGTCATATTGAGGAGGTGGAAACTAACCCCTGACTACGGTGTCATATTGAGGAGGTGGAAACTAACCCCTGACTACGGTGTCATATTGAGGAGGTGTAAACTAACCCCTGACTACGGTGTCATATTGAGGAGGTGGAAACTAACCCCTGACTACGGTGTCATATTGAGGAGGTGTAAACTAACCCCTGACTATGGTGTCATATTGAGGAGGTGGAAACTAACCCCTGACTACGGTGTCATATTGAGGAGGTGGAAACTAACCCCTGACTACGGTGTCATATTGAGGAGGTGGAAACTAACCCCTGACTACGGTGTCATATTGAGGAGGTGGAAACTAACCCCTGACTACGGTGTCATATTGAGGAGGTGGAAACTAACCCCTGACTACGGTGTCATATTGAGGAGGTGGAAACTAACCCCTGACTACGGTGTCATATTGAGGAGGTGGAAACTAACCCCTGACTACGGTGTCATATTGAGGAGGTGGAAAATAACCCCTGACTACGGTGTCATATTGAGGAGGTGGAAAATAACCCCTGACTACGGTGTCATATTGAGGGTGTGGAAACTAACCCCTGACTACGGTGTCATATTGAGGAGGTGGAAACTAACCCCTGACTACGGTGTCATATTGAGGAGGTGGAAACTAACCCCTGACTACGGTGTCATATTGAGGAGGTGGAAAATAACCCCTGACTACGGTGTCATATTGAGGAGGTGGAAACTAACCCCTGACTACGGTGTCATATTGAGGAGGTGGAAACTAACCCTGACTACGGTGTCATATTGAGGAGGTGGAAAATAACCCCTGACTACGGTGTCATATTGAGGGTGTGGAAACTAACCCCTGACTACGGTGTCATATTGAGGAGGTGGAAACTAACCCCTGACTACGGTGTCATATTGAGGAGGTGGAAACTAACCCCTGACTACGGTGTCATATTGAGGAGGTGGAAACTACCCCTGACTACGGTGTCATATTGAGGAGGTGGAAACTAACCCCTGACTACGGTGTCATATTCGAGGAGGTGGAAACTAACCCTGACTACGGTGTCATATTGAGGAGGTGGAAACTAACCCCTGACTACGGTGTCATATTGAGGAGGTGGAAACTAACCCCTGACTACGGTGTCATATTGAGGAGGTGGAAACTAACCCCTGACTACGGTGTCATATTGAGGAGGTGGAAACTAACCCCTGACTACGGTGTCATATTGAGGAGGTGGAAACTAACCCCTGACTACGGTGTCATATTGAGGAGGTGGAAACTAACCCCTGACTACGGTGTCATATTGAGGAGGTGGAAACTAACCCCTGACTACGGTGTCATATTGAGGAGGTGGAAACTAACCCCTGACTACGGTGTCATATTGAGGAGGTGGAAACTAACCCCTGACTACGGTGTCATATTGAGGAGGTGGAAACTAACCCCTGACTACGGTGTCATATTGAGGAGGTGGAAACTAACCCTGACTACGGTGTCATATTGAGGAGGTGGAAACTAACCCCTGACTACGGTGTCATATTGAGGAGGTGGAAACTAACCCCTGACTACGGTGTCATATTGAGGAGGTGGAAACTAACCCCTGACTACGGTGTCATATTGAGGAGGTGGAAACTAACCCCTGACTACGGTGTCATATTGAGGAGGTGGAAACTAACCCCTGACTACGGTGTCATATTGAGGGAGGTGGAAACTAACCCTGACTACGGTGTCATATTGAGGAGTGGAAACTAACCCCTGACTACGGTGTCATATTGAGGAGGTGGAAACTAACCCCTGACTACGGTGTCATATTGAGGAGGTGGAAACTAACCCCTGACTACGGTGTCATATTGAGGAGGTGGAAACTAACCCCTGACTACGGTGTCATATTGAGGAGGTGGAAACTAACCCCTGACTACGGTGTCATATTGAGGAGGTGGAAACTAACCCCTGACTACGGTGTCATATTGAGGAGGTGGAAACTAACCCCTGACTACGGTGTCATATTGAGGAGGTGGAAACTAACCCCTGACTACGGTGTCATATTGAGGAGGTGGAAACTAACCCCTGACTACGGTGTCATATTGAGGAGGTGGAAACTAACCCCTGACTACGGTGTCATATTGAGGGAGGTGGAAACTAACCCCTGACTACGGTGTCATATTGAGGAGGTGGAAACTAACCCCTGACTACGGTGTCATATTGAGGAGGTGGAAACTAACCCCTGACTACGGTGTCATATTGAGGAGGTGAAACTAACCCCTGACTACGGTGTCATATTGAGGAGGTGGAAACTAACCCCTGACTACGGTGTCATATTGAGGAGGTGGAAACTAACCCCTGACTACGGTGTCATATTGAGGAGGTGGAAAATAACCCCTGACTACGGTGTCATATTGAGGAGGTGGAAACTAACCCTGACTACGGTGTCATATTGAGGAGGTGGAAACTAACCCTGACTACGGTGTCATATTGAGGAGGTGGAAACTAACCCCTGACTACGGTGTCATATTGAGGAGGTGGAAACTAACCCCTGACTACGGTGTCATATTGAGGAGGTGGAAACTAACCCCTGACTACGGTGTCATATTGAGGAGGTGGAAAATAACCCCTGACTACGGTGTCATATTGAGGAGGTGAAACTAACACCTGACTACGGTGTCATATTGAGGAGGTGGAAACTAACCCCTGACTACGGTGTCATATTGAGGAGGTGGAAACTAACCCCTGACTACGGTGTCATATTGAGGAGGTGGAAACTAACCCTGACTACGGTGTCATATTGAGGAGGTGGAAACTAACCCCTGACTACGGTGTCATATTGAGAGGTGAAACAAACCCTGACTACGGTGTCATATTGAGGAGGTGGAAACTAACCCCTGACTACGGTGTCATATTGAGGAGGTGGAAACTAACCCCTGACTACGGTGTCATATTGAGGAGGTGGAAAATAACCCTGACTACGGTGTCATATTGAGGAGGTGGAAACTAACACCTGACTACGGTGTCATATTGAGGAGGTGGAAACTAACCCCTGACTACGGTGTCATATTGAGGAGGTGGAAACTAACCCCTGACTACGGTGTCATATTGAGGAGGTGGAAACTAACCCCTGACTACGGTGTCATATTGAGGAGGTGGAAACTAACCCCTGACTACGGTGTCATATTGAAGAGGGTGGAAACTAACCCCTGACTACGGTGTCATATTGAGGAGGTGGAAACTAACCCCTGACTACGGTGTCATATTGAGGAGGTGGAAACTAACCCCTGACTACGTTGTCATATTGAGGAGGTGGAAACTAACCCCTGACTACGGTGTCATATCATGAGGAGGTGAAACTAACCCCTGACTACGGTGTCATATTGAGGAGGTGGAAACTAACCCCTGACTACGGTGTCATATTGAGGAGGTGGAAACTAACCCTGACTACGGTGTCATATTGAGGAGGTGGAAACTAACCCCTGACTACGGTGTCATATTGAGGAGGTGGAAACTAACCCTGACTACGGTGTCATATTGAGGAGGTGGAAACTAACCCCTGACTACGGTGTCATATTGAGGAGGTGGAAACTAACCCCTGACTACGGTGTCATATTGAGGGGGTGGAAACTAACCCCTGACTACGGTGTCATATTGAGGAGGTGGAAACTAACCCCTGACTACGGTGTCATATTGAGGAGGTGGAAACTAACCCCTGACTACGGTGTCATATCATGAGGAGGTGGAAACTAACCCCTGACTACGGTGTCATATTGAGGAGGTGGAAACTAACCCCTGACTACGGTGTCATATCATGAGGAGGTGGAAACCAACCCCTGACTACGGTGTCATATTGAGGAGGTGAAACTAACCCCTGACCACGGTGTCATATTGAGGAGGTGGAAACTAACCCCTGACTACGGTGTCATATTGAGGAGGTGGAAACTAACCCCTGACTACGGTGTCATATTGAGGAGGTGGATACTAACCCCTGACCACGGTGTCATATTGAGGAGGTGGAAACTAAACCCTGACCACGGTGTCATATTGAGGAGGTGGAAACTAACCCCTGACTACGGTGTCATATTGAGGAGGTGGAAACTAACCCTGACTACGGTGTCATATTGAGGAGGTGGAAACTAACCCTGACTACGGTGTCATATTGAGGAGGTGGAAACTAACCCCTGACTACGGTGTCATATTGAGGAGGTGGAAACTAACCCCTGACTACGGTGTCATATTGAGGAGGTGGAAACTAACCCCTGACTACGGTGTCATATTGAGGAGGTGGAAACTAACCCCTGACTACGGTGTCATATTGAGGAGGTGGAAACTAACCCCTGACTATGGTGTCATATTAAGGAGGTGGAAACTAACCCCTGACTACGGTGTCATATTGAGGAGGTGGAAACTAACCCCTGACTACGGTGTCATATCATGAGGAGGTGGAAACTAACCCCTGACTACGGTGTCATATTGAGGAGGTGAAACTAACCCCTGACTACGGTGTCATATTGAGGAGGTGGAAACTAACCCCTGACTACGGTGTCATATTGAGGAGGTGGAAACTAACCCCTGACTACGGTGTCATATTGAGGAGGTGGAAACTAACCCCTGACTATGGTGTCATATTGAGAGGTGGAAAAAACCCCTGACTACGGTGTCATATTGAGGAGGTGGGAAACTAACACTGACTACGGTGTCATATTGAGGAGGTGGAAACTAACCCTGACTACGGTGTCATATTGAGGAGGTGGAAACTAACCCTGACTACGGTGTCATATTGAGGAGGTGAAACTAACCCCTGACTACGGTGTCATATTGAGGAGGTGGAAACTAACCCCTGACTACGGTGTCATATTGAAGAGGTGGAAACTAACCCCTGACTACGGTGTCATATTGAGGAGGTGGAAACTAACCCCTGACTACGGTGTCATATTGAGGAGGTGGAAACTAACCCCTGACTACGTTGTCATATTGAGGAGGTGGAAACTAACCCCTGACTACGGTGTCATATCATGAGGAGGTGGAAACTAACCCCTGACTACGGTGTCATATTGAGGAGGTGGAAACTAACCCCTGACTACGGTGTCATATTGAGGAGGTGGAAACTAACCCCTGACTACGAGTCATATTTAGGAGGTGGAAACTAACCCCTGACTACGGTGTCATATTGAGGAGGTGGAAACTAACCCCTGACTACGGTGTCATATTGAGGAGGTGGAAAATAACCCCTGACTACGGTGTCATATTGAGGAGGTGGAAACTAACCCCTGACTACGGTGTCATATTGAGGAGGTGGAAACTAACCCCTGACTACGGTGTCATATTGAGGAGGTGGAAACTAACCCCTGACTACGGTGTCATATTGAGGAGGTGGAAACTAACCCCTGACTACGGTGTCATATTGAGGAGGTGAAACTAACCCCTGACTACGGTGTCATATCATGAGGAGGTGGAAACTAACCCCTGACTACGGTGTCATATTGAGGAGGTGGAAACTAACCCCTGACTACGGTGTCATATCATGAGGGAGGTGGAAACTAACCCCTGACTACGGTGTCATATTGAGGAGGTGGAAACTAACCCCTGACCACGGTGTCATATTGAGGAGGTGGAAACTAACCCCTGACTACGGTGTCATATTGAGGAGGTGGAAACTAACCCTGACTACGGTGTCATATCATGAGGAGGGGTGGAAACTAACCCCTGACTACGGTGTCATATTGAGGAGGTGGAAACTAACCCCTGACTACGGTGTCATATTGAGGAGGTGGAACTAACCCTGACTACGAGTCATATTTAGGAGGTGGAAACTAACCCCTGACTACGGTGTCATATTGAGGAGGTGGAAACTAACCCCTGACTACGGTGTCATATTGAGGAGGTGGAAAATAACCCCTGACTACGGTGTCATATTGAGGAGGTGGAAACTAACCCCTGACTACGGTGTCATATTGAGGAGGTGGAAACTAACCCTGACTACGGTGTCATATTGAGGAGGTGGAAACTAACCCCTGACTACGGTGTCATATTGAGGAGGTGGAAACTAACCCCTGACTACGGTGTCATATTGAGGAGGTGGAAACTAACCCCTGACTACGGTGTCATATCATGAGGAGGTGGAAACTAACCCCTGACTACGGTGTCATATTGAGGAGGTGGAAACTAACCCCTGACTACGGTGTCATATCATGAGGAGGTGGAAACTAACCCCTGACTACGGTGTCATATTGAGGAGGTGGAAACTAACCCCTGACCACGGTGTCATATTGAGGAGGTGGAAACTAACCCCTGACTACGGTGTCATATTGAGGAGGTGGAAACTAACCCCTGACTACGGTGTCATATTGAGGAGGTGGATACTAACCCCTGACCACGGTGTCATATTGAGGAGGTGGAAACTAAACCCTGACCACGGTGTCATATTGAGGAGGTGGAAACTAACCCCTGACTACGGTGTCATATTGAGGAGGTGGAAACTAACCCCTGACTACGGTTTCATATTGAGGAGGTGGAAACTAACCCCTGACTACGGTGTCATATTGAGGAGGTGGAAACTAACCCCTGACTACGGTGTCATATTGAGGAGGTGGAAACTAACCCCTGACTACGGTGTCATATTGAGGAGGTGGAAACTAACCCCTGACTACGGTTCCATATTGAGGAGGTGGAAACTAACCCCTGACTACGGTGTCATATTGAGGAGGTGGAAACTAACCCCTGACTATGGTGTCATATTAAGGAGGTGGAAACTAACCCCTGACTACGGTGTCATATTGAGGAGGTGGAAACTAACCCCTGACTACGGTGTGAGGAGGTGGAAACTAACCCCTGACTATGGTGTCATATTGAGGAGGTGGAAACTAACCCCTGACTACGGTGTCATATTGAGGAGGTGGAAACTAACCCCTGACTACGGTGTCATATTGAGGAGGTGGAAACTAACCCCTGACTACGGTGTCATATTGAGGAGGTGGAAACTAACCCCTGACTACGGTGTCATATTGAGGAGGTGGAAACTAACCCCTGACTACGGTGTCATATTGAGGAGGTGGAAACTAACCCCTGACTACGGTGTCATATTGAGGAGGTGGAAACTAACCCCTAAAATGAAGACCAGAATAGTTAGGACAGGTTATATTCACCTACAGAACATTTGGAAAACAAACAAATTCATGGGACTAGCGCCTTTGTTTAGAATACATGGGACTAGCGCCATTGTTTAGAATACATGGGACTAGCGCCATTGTTTGGAATTCATGGGACTAGCGCCATTGTTTAGAATTCATGGGACTAGCGCCGTTGTTTGGAATTCATGGGACTAGCGCCATTGTTTGGAATTCATGGGACTAGCGCCATTGTTTGGAAATCATGGGACTAGCGCCATTGTTTAGAATTCATGGGACTAGCGCCATTGTTTGGAATTCATGGGACTAGCGCCGTTGTTTGGAATTCATGAGACTAGCGCCATTGTTTGGAATTCATGAGACTAGTGCCATTGTTTGGAATTCATGGGACTAGCGCCATTGTTTGAAATTCATGGGACTAGCGCCGTTGTTTAGAATTCATGGGACTAGCGCCATTGTTTACAATACATGGGACTAGCGCCATTGTTTGGAATTCATGGGACTAGCGCCGTTGTTTAGAATTCATGGGAATAGCCCCATTGTTTGAAATTCATGGGACTAGCTCCGTTGTTTGGAATTCATGGGACTAGCGCCATTGCTTGGAATTCATGGGACTAGCGCCATTGTTTGGAATTTTTGGGACTAGCGCCGTTGTTTGGAATTAATGGACTAGCGCCATTGTTTGGAATTTTTGGGACAAGCGCCATTGTTTAGAATTCATGGGACTAGCGCCGTTGTTTGGAATTAATGGGAGTAGCTCTGTTTTTTGGAATTCATGGGACTAGCGCCATTGTTTAGAATACATGGGACTATCGCCATTGTTTAGAATTCATGAGACTAGCACCATTGTTTAGAATACATGGGACTAGCGCCATTGTTTAGAATTCATGGGACAAGCGCCATTGTTTAGAATTCATGGGACTAGCGCCGTTGTTTGGAATTCATGGGACTAGCGCCGTTGTTTGGAATTCATGGGACTAGCGCCATTGTTTGGAATTCATGGGACTAGCTCAATTGTTTGGATTTCATGGGACTAGCGCCGTTGTCTGGAAATCATGGGACTAGCGCCATTGTTTGGAATTCATGGGACTAGCGCCATTGTTTAGAATTCATGGGACTAGCGGCATTGTTTGGAATTTATGGGACTAGCTCCGTTGTTTGGAATTCATGGGACTAGCGCCATTGTTTGGAATTCATGGGATTAGCGCCGTTGTTTGGAATTCATGGGACTAGCGCAATTGTTTGGAATTCATGGAACTAGCGCAATTGTTTGGAATTCATGGAACTAGCGCCATTGTTTGGAATTCTTGGGACTAGCGCCATTGTTTAGAATTCATGGGACTAGCGCCACGGTTTGGAATTCATGGGACTAGCGCCATTGTTTGGAATTCATGGGACTAGCGCCGTTGTTTGGAATTCATGGGACTATCGCCATTGTTTGGAATTCATGGGACTAGCGCCATTGTTTGGAATTCATGGGACTAGCACCATTGTTTGGAATTCATGGGACTAGCGCCTATGTTTGAAATTCATGGGACTAGCGCCATTGTTTGGAGTTCACGGGACTAGCGGCATTGCTTGGAATTCATGGGACTAGCACCATTGTTTGGAATTCATGGGACTAGCGCCATTGTTTGGAATTCATGGGACTAGCGCCATTGTTTGGAATTCATGGGACTAGCTCCATTGTTTGGAATTCATGGGACTAGCTCCGTTGTTTGGAATTCATGGGACTAGCTCCGTTGTTTGGAATTCATGGGACTACCGCCATTGTCTAGAATTCATAGGACTAGCGCAATTTTTTTGAATTCATGGGACTAGCGCCGTTGTTTGGAATTCATGGGACTATCGCCAATGTTTGGAATTCATGGGACTAGCGCCATTGTTTAGAATTCATGGGACTAGCGCCATTGTTTGGAATTCATGGGACTAGCACCATTGATTGGAATTCATGGGACTAGCACCATTGTTTGGAATTCATGGGACTAGCGCCATTGTTTGGAATTCATGGGACTAGCGCCGTTGTTTGGAATTCATGGGACTAGCGCCGTTGTTTGGAATTCATGGGACTAGCGCCGTTGTTTGGAATTCATGGGACTTGCGCCGTTGTTTGGAATTCATGGGACTAGCGCCGTTGTTTGGAATTCATGGGACTAGCGCTGTTGTTTAGAATTCTAAAGCATTTATGCAGAGTTATGGGAAATTCGAATACTCTTTTCCTAACCTGGGTATCTTCAACATAGGCTAAAGCTCCAGCCCCATCCTTCACCTTAATAATAAACCAAGTGGATGGGCTGACGTTTGGCTGAGAAGTGAACCACTGATTGTGTCTTTAAGCAGCTGTGAAAGGTTATAGTAACAGCTGTTGAAAGTTATGTTGTTTTTAAGCTTTAGTTCTTTTTATAGTAACAGTATTAAGTTCTTATTGTTGGGTTATATTATCAGTATTGAGGTTTTAAGTTTGTAGAACAGTGGATTATATTAACAGCTGTTGAGTTATAATGTAACGGATGTTAAAGGTTATATTACGCTTATAGTACATTTTGCTGTTAAGGTTATATTATTTTTGAGATTATATAACAATCTTATTTTTTGAATTTATAACATTGAAGTTCATATGTAGCTGTTTAAAGTTTATACAGCTATTAAATTATAGTAATACTGTTAATTTTAACATTATTATATAACAGTGTTGAATTTATAACAGCTGTTGTTGCTAGCAACAGATTTGAAGTTTATACAGCTGTTAAGTTATAGTAACAGCATTTGAAGGTTATATCTTTGAAGGTTATAACTGTAAGGTTATAGTAACAGCTGTTTTATAATACCTGTTGAAGGTTATAGTAACAGCTGTTGAAGTTATAGAACACTTGTTGAAATTATAGTAAAGCTGTTAAGTAAATACTTTAAGGTTATGTACAGCTGTTGAAGTTTAAGCAACAGCTGTTAAAGTCATTCTTAGGTTATGTACAGCTTTGAAGGTTATAGATACAGATATTAAAGGTTATAGTAACAGCTGTTCGCTTATAGTAACAGCTGTTAAGGTTATTTAACAGCTGTTATTTTAACAGCTGTTGAAGTTCTAGTAACAGCTTTAAAGGTCATAGTAACAGCTGTTAAAGGTTATACCAGCTGTTGAAGGTTATAGTAACAGCTATTAAAGGTTATAGTAACAGCTGTTGGAAGGTTATAAACAGCTGTTAAAGGTTATAGTAACAGCTGTTGAAAGTTATAGTAACAGCTGTTGTTACGCTGTTTAAAGTTATAGTAACATCTGAAGTTATACAGCTGTTAAGGTTATAGTAAAGGCTGTTGGGTTATAGTAATAGCTGTTGAAGATTTTATACATATTAAAGGTTATCATTTGGATTTATAGTAAGCTGTTGAAGGTTATAGTACTTTTATTATTTAGTGTTGATTTAAGATATTAATTTATAACAGTGTTGAGGTTATTTGCTGTAATATACAGCTGTTAGGTTATACTTTAAAGTTCCCATCACTTTAAATTATAACAGCTGTTGATTATAGTACCTGTTAAATTTAGTAACGTGTTGAAGTTCATAACAGCTATTATTATTCATGTTGAATTATAATAACACTGTTGAATGTTAGTAACAGCTGTTCTTTATAATTAACAGTGTTAAAAGGTTATAATATCAGCTTTTGGTTTTATTCCTGTTGATTATAGTAACAGCTGTTAAAGGTTATAGTAACAGCTGTTGAAGGGTATAGTAATAGCTGTTAAAGGTTATAGTAACAGCTGTTGAATGTTATAGTAACAGATATTAAAGGTTATAGTAACAGCTGTTAAAGGTTATAGTAACAGCTGTTGAAAGTTATAGTAACAGCTGTTGAAGGTTATAGTAACAGCTGTTGAAGATTATAGTAAAAGCTGTTGAAGGTTATAGTAACAGCTGTTAAAGGTTATAGTAACAGCTGTTGAAGGTTATAGTAACAGCTGTTAAAGGTCATAGTAACAGCTGTTAAAGGTTATAGTAACAGCTGTTGAAGGTTATAGTTACAGATATTAAAGGTTATAGTAACAGCTGTTAAAGGTTATAGTAACAGCTGTTAAAGGTTATAGTAACAGCTGTTAAAGGTTATAGTAACAGCTGTTGAAGGTTATAGTAACAGCTGTTAAAGGTCATAGTAACAGCTGTTAAAGGTTATAGTAACAGCTGTTGAAGGTTATAGTAACAGATATTAAAGGTTATAGTAACAGCTGTTGAAGGTTATAGTAACAGCTGTTGAAGGTTATAGTAACAGCTGTTGAAAGTTATAGTAACAGCTGTTAAAGGTTATAGTAACAGCTGTTAAAGGTTATAGTAACATCTGTTGAAAGTTATAGTAAAGGCTGTTGAAGGTTATAGTAATAGCTGTTGAAGATTATAGTAACAGCTATTAAAGGTTATAGTAACAGATGTTGAAGTTTATAGTAACAGCTGTTGATGCGTTAGGTTATAGTAACAGCTGTTAAAGGTTATAGTAACAGCTGTTAAAGTTATAGTAACAGATATTGAGTTATAGTAACAGCTGTTGGGCTGTGGTTATGTAACAGCTTTTGAAGGTTATAGTAACAGCTTTTGAAGGTTATAGTAACAGCTGTTAAAGGATATAGTAACAGCTGTTGAAGGTTATAGTAACAACTGTTAAAGGTTTTGATTTATAGTAACAGCTGTTAAAGGTTATAGTAACAGCTGTTGAAGGTTATAGTAACAGCTGTTGAAAGGTTATAAGTAATAGCTGTTGATGGCTGTTAAAGGTTATCTAACAGCTATTAAAGTTATAGTAACAGCTGTTTAAAGGTTATAGTAACAGTTAGTTTGTTAGTAACAGCTGTTAAAGGTTATAGTAACAGCTGTTAAAGGTTATAGTAACACTTTTATTATAGTAACAAGCTGTTAAAGGTTATAGTAACAGCTGTTGAAGGTTATAGTAACAGCTGTTAAAGGTTATAGTAACAGCTGTTTGAAGTTTATAGTAATAGCTGTTAAAGGTTATGTAACAGCTGTTGAAGGTTATAGTAACAGCTTTGAAGTTATAGTAATGGCTGTTGGAAGTTTTATAGTAATAGCTGTTGAAAATTAAAGTAACAGATGTTAAAGGTTATAGTAACAGATCTTGAAGATTATAGTAACAGCTGTTGAAGGTTATAGTAACAGATGTTAAAGGTTATAATAACAGCTGTTGAAGGTTATAGTAACGCTGTTGAAGGTTATAGTATAGCTGTTGAAAGATTATAGTAACAGATATTAAAGGTTATAGTAACAGATGTTAAGGGTTATAGTAACAGCTGTTGAAGATGTTAGTAACAGCTGTTAAAGGTTATAGTAACAGCTGTTAAAGGTTATAGTAACAGCTTTTGAAGGTTATAGTAAAAGCTGTTAAAGGTTATAGTAACAGCTGTTGAAGGTTATAGTAACAGCTGTTAAAGGTTATAGTAACAGCTGTTGAAGTTTATAGTAATAGCTATTAAAGGTTATAGTAACAGCTGTTGAGTTATAGTAACAGCTGTTGAAGTTATTAACAGCTGTTGTATAGTAACAGCTGTTGAAGATTATAGTAACAGCTGTTAAGGGTTTATAGTAACAGATCTTGAAGATTATAGTAACAGCTGTTGAAGGTTATAGTAACAGATGTTAAGGGTTATAATAACAGCTGTTGAAGGTTATAGTAACAGCTGTTGAAGGTTATAGTAATAGCTGTTGAAAGTTATAGTAACAGATATTAAAGGTTATAGTAACAGATGTTGAAAATTTATAGTAACAGCTGTTAAAGTTATAGTAACAGCTGTTAAAGTTATAGTAATAGCTGTTGAAAGTTATAGTAACAGATATTAAAGGTTATAGTAACAGATGTTGAAGATTATAGTAACAGCTGTTGGAGGTTCTAGCAACAGATGTTGAAGGTTATAGTAACAGCCGTTGAAGGTTATAGTAACAGCTGTTGAAGGTTATAGTAACAGCTGTTGAAGGTTATAGTAATAGCTGTTGAAGTTTATAGTAATAGCTGTTGAAAGTTATAGTAACAGATGTTAAAGGTTATAGTAACAGATCTTGAAGATTATAGTAACAGCTGTTGAAGGTTATAGTAACAGATGTTGAAGGTTATAATAACAGCTGTTGAAGGTTATAGTAACAGCTGTTGAAGGTTATAGTAATAGCTGTTGAAAGTTATAGTAACAGATATTAAAGGTTATAGTAACAGATGTTGAAGATTATAGTAACAGCTGTTGAAGGTTATAGTAACAGCAGTTAAATGTTATAGTAACAGCTGTTAAAGGTTATAGTAATAGCTGTTGAAAGTTATAGTAACAGATATTAAAGGTTATAGTAACAGATGTTGAAGATTATAGTAACAGCTGTTGGAGGTTCTAGCAACAGATGTTGAAGGTTATAGTAACAGCCGTTGAAGGTTATAGTAACAGCTGTTGAAGGTTATAGTAATAGCTGTTGAAAGTTACAGTAACAGCTGTTGAAGGTTATAGAACCAGCTGTTTAAGGTTATAGTAGCAGCTGTTGAAGGTTATAGTAACAGATATTAAGGTTATAGTAACAGCTGTTAAGGTTATAGTAACAGCTGTTGAAGGTTATAGTTACCGATGTAAAGGTTATAGTAACAGCTGTTAAGCGTTATAGTAACAGCTGTTGAAGGTTATAGTAACAGCTGTTAAAGGTTATAGTAACAGCAGTTAAATGTTATAGTAACAGCTGTTAAGGGTTATAGTAATAGCTGTTGAAGGTTTAGTAACAGCTGTTGAAGGTTAAAGTAACAGCTGTTGAAGGTTTAGTAACAATTTAAAGTTATAGTAACAGCTGTTAAAGGTTATAGTAACAGCTGTTGAAGGTTATAGTAACAGCTGTTGAAGGTTATAGTAACAGCTGTTGAAAGTTATAGTAAAAGCTGTTGAAGGTTATAGTAACAGCTGTTGAAAGGTTATAGTACAGCTGTTGAAGGTTATGGTTACAGATTTAAAGGTTATAGTAACAGCTGTTAAACGTTATAGTAACAGCTGTTAGGTTATAGTAACAACTGTTAAAGGTTATAGTAACAGCTGTTGTTTGTAACACTGTTAAGTTCATAGTATCGCTGTTAAGGTTATAGTAACAGCTATTGAAGGTTATAGTAACAGATATTAAAGGTTATAGTAACTGTTGAGGTTATAGTAACAGCTGTTAAAGGTTATAGTAACAGCTGTTGAAAGTTATAGTAACAGCTGTTGAAGGTTACTAGTAACAGCTGTTAAAGGTTATAGTAACATCTGTTGAAAGTTATAGTAAAGGCTGTTGAAGGTTATAGTAATAGCTGTTGAAGATTATAGTAACAGCTATTAAAGGTTATAGTAACAGATGTTGAAGTTTATAGTAACAGCTGTTGAAGGTTATAGTAACAGCTGTTAAAGGTTATAGTAACAGCTGTTGAATGTTATAGTAACAGATATTAAAGGTTATAGTAACAGCTGTTGAAGGTTATAGTAACAGCTGTTGAAGGTTATAGTAACAGCTGTTAAAGGTTATAGTAACAGCTGTTAAAGGTTATAGTAACAGCTGTTAAAGGTTATAGTAACAGCTGTTGAAGGTTATAGTAACAGCTGTTAAAGGTTATAGTAACAGCTGTTGAAGGTTATAGTAACAGCTGTTAAAGGTTATAGTAACAGATGTTGAAGGTTATAGTAACAGCTGTTGAAATGTTAGTAACAGCTGTTAAAGGTTATAGTAACAGCTGTTAAAGGTTATAGTAACAGCTTTTGAAGATTATAGTAACAGCTGTTAAAGGTTATAGTAACAGCTGTTGAAGGTTATAGAACCAGCTGTTGAAGGTTATAGTAGCAGCTGTTGAAGGTTATAGTAACAGATATTAAAGGTTATAGTAACAGCTGTTAAAGGTTATAGTAACAGCTGTTGAAGGTTATAGTTACAGATATTAAAGGTTATAGTAACAGCTGTTAAACGTTATAGTAACAGCTGTTAAAGGTTATAGTAACAGCTGTTAAAGGTTATAGTAACAGCAGTTAAATGTTATAGTAACAGCTGTTAAAGGTTATAGTAATAGCTGTTGAAGGTTATAGTAACAGCTGTTGAAGATTAAAGTAACAGCTGTTGAAGGTTATAGTAACAGATATTAAAGGTTATAGTAACAGCTGTTAAAGGTTATAGTAACAGCTGTTGAAAGTTATAGTAACAGCTGTTGAAGGTTATAGTAACAGCTGTTGAAAATTATAGTAAAAGCTGTTGAAGGTTATAGTAACAGCTGTTAAAGGTTATAGTAACAGCTGTTGAAGGTTATAGTAACAGCTGTTAAAGGTCATAGTAACAGCTGTTAAAGGTTATAGTAACAGCTGTTGAAGGTTATAGTTACAGATATTAAAGGTTATAGTAACAGCTGTTAAACGTTATAGTAACAGCTGTTAAGGTTATAGTAACAGCTGTTAAAGGTTATAGTAACAGCTGTTGAAGGTTATAGTAACAGCTGTTAAAGGTCATAGTAACAGCTGTTAAAGGTTATAGTAACAGCTGTTGAAGGTTATAGTAACAGATATTAAAGGTTATAGTAACAGCTGTTGAAGGTTATAGTAACAGCTGTTAAAGGTTATAGTAACAGCTGTTGAAAGTTATAGTAACAGCTGTTAAAGGTTATAGTAACAGCTGTTAAAGGTTATAGTAACATCTGTTGAAAGTTATAGTAAAGGCTGTTGAAGGTTATAGTAATAGCTGTTGAAGATTATAGTAACAGCTATTAAAGGTTATAGTAACAGATGTTGAAGTTTATAGTAACAGCTGTTGAAGGTTATAGTAACAGCTGTTAAGGGTTATAGTAACAGCTGTTGAATGTTATAGTAACAGATTTAAAGGTTATAGTAACAGCTGTTGAAGGTTATATTAACAGCTGTTGAAGGTTATAGTAACAGCTGTTGAAGGTTATAGTAACAGCTGTTGAAGGTCTAGTAACAGCTGTTAAAGGTTATCAGTAACAGCTGTTGAAGGTTATAGTAACAGCTGTTGAAGGTATAGTAACAGCTGTTGAAGGTTATAGTAACAGCTGTTGAAGGTTATAGTAACAGCTGTTAAAGGTTATAGTAACAGATGTTGAAGGTTATAGTAACAGCTGTTGAAATGTTAGTAACAGCTGTTAAAGGTTATAGTAACAGCTGTTAAAAGTTATAGTAACAGCTTTTGAAGATTATAGTAAAAGCTGTTAAAGGTTATAGTAACAGCTGTTGAAGGTTATAGTAACAGCTGTTAAAGGTTATAGTAACAGCTGTTGAAGGTTATAGTAATAGCTGTTAAAGGTTATAGTAACAGCTGTTGAAGGTTATAGTAACAGCTGTTGAAGGTTATAGTAATAGCTGTTGAAGTTTATAGTAATAGCTGTTGAAAATTAAAGTAACAGATGTTAAAGGTTATAGTAACAGATCTTGAAGATTATAGTAACAGCTGTTGAAGGTTATAGTAACAGATGTTGAAGGTTATAATAACAGCTGTTGAAGGTTATAGTAACAGCTGTTGAAGGTTATAGTAATAGCTGTTGAAAGTTATAGTAACAGATATTAAAGGTTATAGTAACAGATGTTGAAGATTATAGTAACAGCTGTTGAAGGTTATAGTAACAGCTGTTAAAAGTTATAGTAACAGCTGTTAAAAGTTATAGTAATAGCTGTTGAAAGTTATAGTAACAGATATTAAAGGTTATAGTAACAGATGTTGAAGATTATAGTAACAGCTGTTGAAGGTTATAGTAACAGATGTTGAAGGTTATAGTAACAGCTGTTGAAGGTTATAGTAACAGCTGTTGAAGGTTATAGAAATAGCTGTTGAAAGTTACAGTAACAGCTGTTGAAGGTTATAGTAACAGATGTTGAAGGTTATAGTAACAGCTGTTGAAGGTTATAGTAACAGCTGTTAAATGTTATAGTAACAGCTGTTGAAGGTTATAGTAACAGCTGTTGAAAGTTATAGTAATAGCTGTTGAAAGTTATAGTAAAAGCTGTTGAAGGTTATAGTAACAGCTGTTGAAGGTTATAGTAACAGATATTAAAGGTCATAGTAAAAGCTGTTGAAGGTTATAGTAACAGCTTTGAAGGTTATAGTAACAGATATTACAGGTTATAATAACAGCTGTTGAAGGTTATAGTAACAGCTGTTAAAGGTTATAGTAACAGCTGTTGAAGGTTATAGTAATAGCTGTTGAAAGTTATAGTAACAGATATTAAAGGTTATAGTAACAGATGTTGAAGATTATAGTAACAGCTGTTGAAGGTTATAGTAACAGCTGTTAAAGGTTATAGTAACAGCTGTTAAAGGTTAGTAATAGCTGTTTAAAGTTTTATAACAGATATTAAAGGTTATAGTAACAGATGTTGAAAATTATAGTAACAGCTGTTGGAGGTTCTAGCAACAGATGTTAAAGGTCATAGTAACAGCTGTTAAAGGTTATAGTAACAGCTGTTGAAGGTTATAGCTACAGATATTAAAGGTTATAGTAACAGCTGTTAAAGGTTATAGTAACAGCTGTTAAAGGTTATAGTAACAGCTGTTAAAGGTTATAGTAACAGCTTTTGAAGGTTATAGTAACAGCTGTTAAAGGGCATAGTAACAGCTGTTAAAGGTTATAGTAACAGCTGTTGAAGGTTATAGTAACAGATATTAAAGGTTATAGTAACAGCTGTTGAAGGTTATAGTAACAGCTGTTAAAGGTTATAGTAACAGCTGTTGAAAGTTATAGTAACAGCTGTTAAAGGTTATAGTAACAGCTGTTAAAGGTTATAGTAACATCTGTTGAACGTTATAGTAAAGGCTGTTGAAGGTTATAGTAATAGCTGTTGAAGATTATAGTAACAGCTATTAAAGGTTATAGTAACAGATGTTGAAGTTTATAGTAACAGCTGTTGAAGGTTATAGTAACAGCTGTTAAAGGTTATAGTAACAGCTGTTGAAATGTTATAGTAACAGATATTAAAGGTTATAGTAACAGCTGTTGAAGGTTATAGTAACAGCTGTTGAAGGTTATAGTAACAGCTGTTGAAGGTTATAGTAACAGCTGTTGAAGGTCTAGTAACAGCTGTTAAAGATTATAGTAACAGCTGTTAAAGGTTATAGTAACAGCTGTTGAAGGTTATAGTAACAGCTGTTAAATGTTATAGTAACAGCTGTTGAAGGTTATAGTAACAGCTGTTGAAGGTTATAGTAACAGCTGTTAAAGGTTATAGTAACAGATGTTGTAGGTTATAGTAACAGCTGTTAAATGTTAGTAACAGCTGGTAAAGGTTATAGTAACAGCTGTTCAAAGTTATAGTAACAGCTGTTGAAGGTCATAGTAACAGCTGTTAAAGGTTATAGTAACAGCTGTTGAAGGTTATAGTAACAGATATTAAAGGTTATAGTAACAGCTGTTAAAGGTTATAGTAACATCTGTTGAAAGTTATAATAAAGGCTGTTGAAGGTTATAGTAATAGCTGTTGAAGATTATAGTAACAGCTATTAAAGGTTATAGTAACAGCTGTTGAAGGTTATAGTAACAGCTGTTGAAGGTTATAGTAACAGCTGTTGAAGGTCTAGTAACAGCTGTTAAAGGTTATAGTAACAGCTGTTAAAGGTTATAGTAACAGCTGTTGAAGGTTATAGTAACAGCTGTTAAAGGTTATAGTAACAGCTGTTGAAGGTTATAGTAACAGCTGTTAAAGGTTATAGTAACAGATGTTGAAGGTTATAGTAACAGCTGTTGAAATGTTAGTAACAGCTGTTAAAGGTTATAGTAACAGCTGTTAAAGGTTATAGTAACAGCTTTTGAAGATTATAGTAACAGCTGTTAAAGGTTATAGTAACAGCTGTTGAAGGTTATAGTAACAGCTGTTAAAGGTTATAGTAACAGCTGTTTAAGGTTATAGTAATAGCTGTTAAAGGTTATAGTAACAGCTGTTGAAGGTTATAGTAACAGCTGTTGAAGGTTATAGTAATAGCTGTTGAAGTTTATAGTAATAGCTGTTGAAAGTTATTGTAACAGCTGTTAAAGGGCATAGTAACAGCTGTTAAAGGTTATAGTAACAGCTGTTGAAGGTTATAGTAACAGATATTAAAGGTTATAGTAACAGCTGTTGAAGGTTATAGTAACAGCTGTTAAAGGTTATAGTAACAGCTGTTGAAAGTTATAGTAACAGCTGTTAAAGGTTATAGTAACAGCTGTTAAAGGTTATAGTAACATCTGTTGAACGTTATAGTAAAGGCTGTTGAAGGTTATAGTAATAGCTGTTGAAGATTATAGTAACAGCTATTAAAGGTTATAGTAACAGATGTTGAAGTTTATAGTAACAGCTGTTGAAGGTTATAGTAACAGCTGTTAAAGGTTATAGTAACAGCTGTTGAATGTTATAGTAACAGATATTAAAGGTTATAGTAACAGCTGTTGAAGGTTATAGTAACAGCTGTTGAAGGTTATAGTAACAGCTGTTGAAGGTTATAATAACAGCTGTTGAAGGTCTAGTAACAGCTGTTAAAGATTATAGTAACAGCTGTTAAAGGTTATAGTAACAGCTGTTGAAGGTTATAGTAACAGCTGTTAAATGTTATAGTAACAGCTGTTGAAGGTTATAGTAACAGCTGTTGAAGGTTATAGTAACAGCTGTTAAAGGTTATAGTAACAGATGTTGTAGGTTATAGTAACAGCTGTTGAAATGTTAGTAACAGCTGGTAAGGTTATAGTAACAGCTGTTAAAGGTTATAGTAACAGCTGTTGAAGGGTCATAGTAACAGCTGTTAAAGGTATCAGTAACAGCTGTTGAAGGTTATAGTAACAGATATTAAAGTTATAGTAACAGCTGTTAAAGGTTATAGTAACATCTATTGAAAGTTATAATAAAGGCTGTTGAAGGTTATAGTAATAGCTGTTGAGGATTATAGTAACAGCTATTAAAGGTTATAGTAACAGCTGTTGAAGTTATAGTAACAGCTGTTGAAGGTTATAGTACAGCTGTTGAAGGTCTAGTAACAGCTGTTAAAGGTTATAGTAACAGCTGTTAAAGGTTATAGTAACAGCTGTTGAAGGTTATAGTAACAGCTGTTAAAGTTATAGTAACAGCTGTTGAAGGTTATAGTAACAGCTGTTAAAGGTTATAGTAACAGATGTTGAAGGTTATAGTAACAGCTGTTGAAATGTTAGTAACAGCTGTTAAAGGTTATAGTAACAGCTGTTAAAGGTTATAGTAACAGCTTTTGAAGATTATAGTAACAGCTGTTAAAGGTTATAGTAACAGCTGTTGAAGGTTATAGTAACAGCTGTTAAAGGTTATAGTAACAGCTGTTTAAGGTTATAGTAATAGCTGTTAAAGGTTATAGTAACAGCTGTTGAAGGTTATAGTAACAGCTGTTGAAGGTTATAGTAATAGCTGTTGAAGTTTATAGTAATAGCTGTTGAAAGTTATAGTAACAGATGTTAAAGGTTATAGTAACAGATCTTGAAGATTATAGTAACAGATGTTGAAGGTTATAGTAACAGATGTTGAAGGTTATAATAACAGCTGTTGAAGGTTATAGTAACAGCTGTTGAAGGTTATAGTAATAGCTGTTGAAAGTTATAGTAACAGATATTAAAGGTTATAGTAACAGATGTTGAAGTTTATAGTAACAGCTGTTGAAGGTTATAGTAACAGCTGTTAAAAGTTATAGTAACAGCTGTTAAAAGTTATAGTAATAGCTGTTGAAAGTTATAGTAACAGATATTAAAGGTTATAGTAACAGATGTTGAAGATTATAGTAACAGCTGTTGGAGGTTCTAGCAACAGATGTTGAAGGTTATAGTAACAGCCGTTGAAGGTTATAGTAACAGCTGTTGAAGGTTATAGAAATAGCTGTTGAAAGTTACAGTAACAGCTGTTGAAGGTTATAGTAACAGATGTTGAAGGTTATAGTAACAGCTGTTGAAGGTTATAGTAACAGCTGTTAAATGTTATAGTAACAGCTGTTGAAGGTTATAGTAACAGCTGTTGAAAGTTATAGTAATAGCTGTTGAAAGTTATAGTAAAAGCTGTTGAAGGTTATAGAAATAGCTGTTGAAAGTTACAGTAACAGCTGTTGAAGGTTATAGTAACAGATGTTGAAGGTTATAGTAACAGATATTGGTTATAATAACAGCTGTTGAAGGTTATAGTAACAGCTGTTAAAGGTTATAGTAACAGCTGTTGAAGGTTATAGTAATAGCTGTTGAAAGTTATAGTAACAGATATTAAAGGTTATAGTAACAGATGTTGAAGATTATAGTAACAGCTGTTGAAGGTTATAGTAACAGCTGTTAAAGGTTATAGTAACAGCTGTTAAAGGTTATAGTAATAGCTGTTTAAAGTTTTATAACAGATATTAAAGGTTATAGTAACAGATGTTGAAAATTATAGTAACAGCTGTTGGAGGTCCTAGCAACAGATGTTAAAGGTCATAGTAACAGCTGTTAAAGGTTATAGTAACAGCTGTTGAAGGTTATAGCTACAGATATTAAAGGTTATAGTAACAGCTGTTAAACGTTATAGTAACAGCTGTTAAAGGTTATAGTAACAGCTGTTAAAGGTTATAGTAACAGCAGTTAAATGTTATAGTAACAGCTGTTAAAGGTTATAGTAATAGCTGTTGAAGGTTATAGTAACAGCTGTTGAAGATTAAAGTAACAGCTGTTGAAGGTTATAGTAACAGATATTAAAGGTTATAGTAACAGCTGTTAAAGGTTATAGTAACAGCTGTTGAAAGTTATAGTAACAGCTGTTGAAGGTTATAGTAACAGCTGTTGAAAATTATAGTAAAAGCTGTTGAAGGTTATAGTAACAGCTGTTAAAGGTTATAGTAACAGCTGTTGAAGGTTATAGTAACAGCTGTAAAAGGTCATAGTAACAGCTGTTAAAGGTTATAGTAACAGCTGTTGAAGGTTATAGTTACAGATATTAAAGGTTATAGTAACAGCTGTTAAACGTTATAGTAACAGCTGTTAAAGGTTATAGTAACAGCTGTTAAAAGGTTATAGTAACAGCTGTTGAAGGTTATAGTAACAGCTGTTAAAGGTCATAGTAACAGCTGTTAAAGGTTATAGTAACAGCTGTTGAAGGTTATAGTAACAGATATTAAAGGTTATAGTAACAGCTGTTGAAGGTTATAGTAACAGCTGTTAAAGGTTATAGTAACAGCTGTTGAAAGTTATAGTAACAGCTGTTAAAGGTTATAGTAACAGCTGTTAAAGGTTATAGTAACATCTGTTGAAAGTTATAGTAAAGGCTGTTGAAGGTTATAGTAATAGCTGTTTGAAGATTATAGTAACAGCTATTAAAGGTTATAGTAACAGCTGTTGAGTTATAGTAACAGCTGTTGAAGGTTATAGTAACAGCTGTTAAAGGTTATAGTAACAGCTGTTGAATGTTATAGTAACAGATATTAAAGGTTATAGTAACAGCTGTTGAAGGTTATATTAACAGCTGTTGAAGGTTATAGTAACAGCTGTTGAAGGTTCTATAGTAACAGCTATTGAAGGTCTAGTAACAGCTGTTAAAGGTTATAGTAACAGCTGTTAAAGGTTATAGTAACAGCTGTTGAAGGTTATAGTAACAGCTGTTAAAGGTTATAGTAACAGCTGTTGAAGGTTATAGTAACAGCTGTTAAAGGTTATAGTAACAGATGTTGAAGGTTATAGTAACAGCTGTTGAAATGTTAGTAACAGCTGTTAAAGGTTATAGTAACAGCTGTTAAAGGTTATAGTAACAGCTTTTGAAGATTATAGTAAAAGCTGTTAAAGGTTATAGTAACAGCTGTTGAAGGTTATAGTAACAGCTGTTAAAGGTTATAGTAACAGCTGTTGAAGGTTATAGTAATAGCTGTTAAAGGTTATAGTAACAGCTGTTGAAGGTTATAGTAACAGCTGTTGAAGGTTATAGTAATAGCTGTTGAAGTTTATAGTAATAGCTGTTGAAAATTAAAGTAACAGATGTTAAAGGTTATAGTAACAGATCTTGAAGATTATAGTAACAGCTGTTGAAGGTTATAGTAACAGATGTTGAAGGTTATAATAACAGCTGTTGAAGGTTATAGTAACAGCTGTTGAAGGTTATAGTAATAGCTGTTGAAAGTTATAGTAACAGATATTAAAGGTTATAGTAACAGATGTTGAAGATTATAGTAACAGCTGTTGAAGGTTATAGTAACAGCTGTTAAAAGTTATAGTAACAGCTGTTAAAAGTTATAGTAATAGCTGTTGAAAGTTATAGTAACAGATATTAAATGTTATAGTAACAGATGTTGAAGATTATAGTAACAGCTGTTTGGAGTTCCTAGCAACAGATGTTGAAGGTTATAGTAACAGCCGTTGAAGGTTATAGTAACAGCTGTTGAAGGTTATAGAAATAGCTGTTGAAAGTTACAGTAACAGCTGTTGAAGGTTATAGTAACAGATGTTGAAGGTTATAGTAACAGCTGTTGAAGGTTATAGTAACAGCTGTTAAATGTTTATAGTAACAGCTGTTGAAGGTTATAGTAACAGCTGTTGAAAGTTATAGTAATAGCTGTTGAAAGTTATAGTAAAAGCTGTTGAAGGTTATAGTAACAGCTGTTGAAGGTTATAGTAACAGATATTAAAGGTCATAGTAAAAGCTGTTGAAGGTTATAGTAACAGCTGTTGAAGGTTATAGTAACAGATATTACAGGTTATAATAACAGCTGTTGAAGGTTATAGTAACAGCTGTTAAAGGTTATAGTAACAGCTGTTGAAGGTTATAGTAATAGCTGTTTAAAGTTATAGTAACAGATATTAAAGGTTATAGTAACAGATGTTGAAGATTATAGTAACAGCTGTTGAAGGTTATAGTAACAGCTGTTAAAGGTTATAGTAACAGCTGTTAAAGGTTATAGTAATAGCTGTTTAAAGTTTTATAACAGATATTAAAGGTTATAGTAACAGATGTTGAAAATTATAGTAACAGCTGTTGGAGGTTCTAGCAACAGATGTTAAAGGTCATAGTAACAGCTGTTAAAGGTTATAGTAACAGCTGTTGAAGGTTATAGCTACAGATATTAAAGGTTATAGTAACAGCTGTTAAACGTTATAGTAACAGCTGTTAAAGGTTATAGTAACAGCTGTTAAAGGTTATAGTAACAGCTTTTTGAAGGTTATAGTAACAGCTGTTAAAGGGCATAGTAACAGCTGTTAAAGGTTATAGTAACAGCTGTTGAAGGTTATAGTAACAGATATTGTAGGTTATAGTAACAGCTGTTGAAGGTTATAGTAACAGCTGTTAAAGGTTATAGTAACAGCTGTTGAAAGTTATAGTAACAGCTGTTAAAGGTTATAGTAACAGCTGTTAAAGGTTATAGTAACATCTGTTGAACGTTATAGTAAAGGCTGTTGAAGGTTATAGTAATAGCTGTTGAAGATTATAGTAACAGCTATTAAAGGTTATAGTAACAGATGTTGAAGTTTATAGTAACAGCTGTTGAAGGTTATAGTAACAGCTGTTAAAGGTTATAGTAACAGCTGTTGAATGTTATAGTAACAGATATTAAAGGTTATAGTAACAGCTGTTGAAGGTTATAGTAACAGCTGTTGAAGGTTATAGTAACAGCTGTTGAAGGTTATAATAACAGCTGTTGAAGGTCTAGTAACAGCTGTTAAAGATTATAGTAACAGCTGTTAAAGTTATAGTAACAGCTGTTGAAGGTTATAGTAACAGCTGTTAAATGTTATAGTAACAGCTGTTGAAGGTTATAGTAACAGCTGTTGAAGGTTATAGTAACAGCTGTTAAAGGTTATAGTAACAGATGTTGTAGGTTATAGTAACAGCTGTTGAAATGTTAGTAACAGCTGGTAAAGGTTATAGTAACAGCTGTTAAAGGTTATAGTAACAGCTGTTGAAGGTCATAGTAACAGCTGTTAAAGGTTATAGTAACAGCTGTTGAAGGTTATAGTAACAGATATTGAAGGTTATAGTAACAGCTGTTGAAGGTTATAGTAACATCCGTTGAAAGTTATAATAAAGGCTGTTGAAGGTTATAGTAATAGCTGTTGAAGATTATAGTAACAGCTATTAAAGGTTATAGTAACAGCTGTTGAAGGTCTATAGTAACAGCTGTTGAAGGTTATAGTAACAGCTGTTGAAGGTCATAGTAACAGCTGTTAAAGGTTATAGTAACAGCTGTTAAAAGTTATAGTAACAGCATTGCAAGGTTATAGTAACAGCTGTTAGTTATAGTAACAGCTGTTGAAGGTTCTAGTAACAGCTGTTAAAGGTTATAGTAACAGATGTTGAAGGTTATAGTAACAGCTGTTGAAATGTTAGTAACAGCTGTTAAAGGTCATAGTAACAGCTGTTAAAGGTTATAGTAACAGCTTTTGAAGATTATAGTAACAGCTGTTAAAGGTTATAGTAACAGCTGTTGGAGATTCTCTATCAGCTGTTAAAGGTTATAGTAACAGCTGTTTAAGGTTATAGTAACAGCTGTTAAAGGTTATAGTAACAGCTGTTGAAGGTTATAGTAACAGCTGTTGAAGGTTATAGTAATAGCTGTTGAAGTTTATAGTAATAGCTGTTGAAAGTTATAGTAACAGCTGTTAGAAGGATAGTAACAGCTGTTAAAGGTTATAGTAACAGCTGTTGAAGGTTATAGTAACAGATATTAAAGGTTATAGTAACAGCTGTTGAAGGTTATAGTAACAGCTGTTTAAAAGGTCTATAGTAACAGCTGTTGAAAGTTATAGTAACAGCTGTTAAAGGTTATAGTAACAGCTGTTAAAGGTTATAGTAACATCTGTTGACGTTATAGTAAAGGCTGTTGAAGGTTATAGTAATAGCTGTTGAAGATTATAGTAACAGCTATTAAAGGTTATAGTAACAGATGTTGAAGTTTATAGTAACAGCTGTTGAAGGTTATAGTAACAGCTGTTAAAGGTTATAGTAACAGCTGTTGAATGTTATAGTAACAGATATTAAAGGTTATAGTAACAGCTGTTGAAGGTTATAGTAACAGCTGTTGAAGGTTATAGTAACAGCTGTTGAAGGTTATAATAACAGCTGTTGAAGGTCTAATAACAGCTGTTAAAGATTATAGTAACAGCTGTTGCAAAGGTTATAGTAACAGCTGTTGAAGGTTATAGTAACAGCTGTTAAAGTCATAGTAACAGCTGTTGAAGGTTATAGTAACAGCTGTTGAAGGTTATAGTAACAGCTGTTAAAGGTTATAGTAACAGATGTTGTAGGTTATAGTAACAGCTGTTGAAATGTTAGTAACAGCTGGTAAAGGTTATAGTAACAGCTGTTAAAGGTTATAGTAACAGCTGTTGAAGGTCATAGTAACAGCTGTTAAAGGTTATAGTAACAGCTGTTGAAGGTTATAGTAACAGATGTTAAGGTTATAGTAACAGCTGTTAAAGGTTATAGTAACATCTGTTGAAAGTTATAATAAAGGCTGTTGAAGGTTATAGTAGTAGCTGTTGAAGATTATAGTAACAGCTATTAAGGGTTATAGTAACAGCTGTTGAAGGTTATAGTAACAGCTGTTGAAGGTTATAGTAACAGCTGTTGAAGGTCTAGTAACAGCTGTTAAGTCTACAGCTGTTAAAGTTATAGTAACAGCTGTTAAAGGTTATAGTAACAGCTGTTAAAGGTTATAGTAACAGCTGTTGAAGTTTATAGTAACAGCTGTTAAAAGTTATAGTAACAGATGTTGAAGGTTATAGTAACAGCTGTTGAAATGTTAGTAACAGCTGTTGAAAGGTTAAAGTAACAGCTGTTAAAGGTTATAGTAACAGCTTTTGAAGATTATAGTAACAGCTGTTAAGAGGTTATAGTAACAGCTGTTGAAGGTTATAGTAACAGCTGTTAAAGGTTATAGTAACAGCTTTTAAGGTTATAGTAATAGCTGTTAAAGGTTATAGTAACAGCTGTTGAAGGTTATAGTAACAGCTGTTGAAGGTTATAGTAATAGCTGTTGAGGTTTATAGTAATAGCTGTTGAAAGTTATAGTAACAGATGTTAAAGGTTATAGTAACAGATCTTGAAGATTATAGTAACAGATGTTGAAGGTTATAGTAACAGATGTTGAAGGTTATAATAACAGCTGTTGAAGGTTATAGTAACAGCTGTTGAAGGTTATAGTAATAGCTGTTGAAAGTTATAGTAACAGATATTAAAGGTTATAGTAACAGATGTTGAAGTTTATAGTAACAGCTGTTGAAGGTTATAGTAACAGCTGTTAAAAGTTATAGTAACAGCTGTTAAAAGTTATAGTAATAGCTGTTGAAAGTTATAGTAACAGATATTAAAGGTTATAGTAACAGATGTTGAAGATTATAGCAACAGCTGTTGAAGGTTCTAGCAACAGATGTTGAAGGTTATAGTAACAGCGTTGAGTTATAGTAACAGCTGTTGAAGGTTATAGAAATAGCTGTTGAAAGTTACAGTAACAGCTGTTGAAGGTTATAGTAACAGATGTTGAAGGTTATAGTAACAGCTGTTGAAGGTTATAGTAACAGCTGTTAAAGGTTATAGTAACAGCTGTTAAAGGTTATAGTAACATCTGTTGAACGTTATAGTAAAGGCTGTTGAAGGTTATAGTAATAGCTGTTGGAGATTATAGTAACAGATGTTGAAGATTATAGTAACAGCTGTTGAAGGTTATAGTAACAGCTGTTAAAGGTTATAGTAACAGCTGTTAAAGGTTATAGTAATAGCTGTTTAAAGTTTTATAACAGATATTAAAGGTTATAGTAACAGATGTTGAAAATTATAGTAACAGCTGTTGGAGGTCCTAGCAACAGATGTTAAAGGTCATAGTAACAGCTGTTAAAGGTTATAGTAACAGCTGTTGAAGGTTATAGCTACAGATATTAAAGGTTATAGTAACAGCTGTTAAACGTTATAGTAACAGCTGTTAAAGGTTATAGTAACAGCTGTTAAAGGTTATAGTAACAGCAGTTAAATGTTATAGTAACAGCTGTTAAGGTTATAGTAATAGCTGTTGAAGGTTATAGTAACAGCTGTTGAAGATTAAAGTAACAGCTGTTGAAGGTTATAGTAACAGATATTAAAGGTTATAGTAACAGCTGTTAAGGTTATAGTAACAGCTGTTGAAAGTTATAGTAACAGCTGTTGAAGGTTATAGTAACAGCTGTTGAAAATTATAGTAAAAGCTGTTGAAGGTTATAGTAACAGCTGTTAAAGGTTATAGTAACAGCTGTTGAAGGTTATAGTAACAGCTGTTAAAGTCATAGTAACAGCTGTTAAAGGTTATAGTAACAGCTGTTGAAGGTTATAGTTACAGATATTAAAGGTTATAGTAACAGCTGTTAAACGTTATAGTAACAGCTGTTAAAGGTTATAGTAACAGCTGTTGGTTATAGTAACAGCTGTTGAAGGTTATAGTAACAGCTGTTAAAGGTCATAGTAACAGCTGTTAAAGGTTATAGTAACAGCTGTTGAAGGTTATAGTAACAGATATTAAAGGTTATAGTAACAGCTGTTGAAGGTTATAGTAACAGCTGTTAAAGGTTATAGTAACAGCTGTTGGAAGTTATAGTAACAGCTGTTAAAGGATTATAGTAACAGCTGTTAAAGGTTATAGTAACATCTGTTGAAAGTTATAGTAAAGGCTGTTGAAGGTTATAGTAATAGCTGTTGAAGATTATAGTAACAGCTATTAAAAGGTTATAGTAACAGATGTTGAAGTTTATAGTAACAGCTGTTGAAGGTTATAGTAACAGCTGTTAAAGGTTATAGTAACAGCTGTTGAATGTTATAGTAACAGATATTAAAGGTTATAGTAACAGCTGTTGAAGGTTATATTAACAGCTGTTGAAGGTTATAGTAACAGCTGTTGAAGGTTATAGTAACAGCTGTTGAAGGTCTAGTAACAGCTGTTAAAGGTTATAGTAACAGCTGTTAAAGGTTATAGTAACAGCTGTTGAAGGTTATAGTAACAGCTGTTAAGGTTATAGTAACAGCTGTTGAAGGTTATAGTAACAGCTGTTAAGGTTATAGTAACAGATGTTGAAGGTTATAGTAACAGCTGTTGAAATGTTAGTAACAGCTGTTGAAGGTTATAGTAACAGCTGTTAAAGGTTATAGTAACAGCTTTTGAAGGTTTATCAGCTGTTATAGAGTTATAGTAACAGCTGTTGAAGGTTATAGTAACAGCTGTTAAAGGTTATAGTAACAGCTGTTTAAGGTTATAGTAATAGCTGTTAAAGGTTATAGTAACAGCTGTTGAAGGTTATGTAACAGCTGTTGAAGGTTATAGTAACAGCTGTTGAAGTTTATAGTAATAGCTGTTGAAAGGTTATAGTAACAGCTGTTAAAGGCATAGTAACAGCTGTTAAAGGTTATAGTAACAGCTGTTGAAGGTTATAGTAACAGATATTAAAGGTTATAGTAACAGCTGTTGAAGGTTATAGTAACAGCTGTTAAAGGGTTATAGTAACAGCTGTTCGAAAGTTATAGTAACAGCTGTTAAAGGTTCATAGTAACAGCTGTTAAAGGTTATAGTAACATCTGTTGACGTTATAGTAAAGGCTGTTGAGTTATAGTAATAGCTGTTGAAGATTATAGTAACAGCTATTAAAGGTTATAGTAACAGATGTTGAAGTTTATAGTAACAGCTGTTGAAGGTTATCAGCAACAGCTGTTAAAGGTTATAGTAACAGCTGTTGAATGTTATAGTAACAGATATTAAAGGTTATAGCAACAGCTATTGAAGGTTATAGTAACAGCTGTTGAAGGTTATAGTAACAGCTGTTGAAGGTTATAATAACAGCTGTTGAAGTCTAGGCCGGTAAAGATTATCGTAACAGCTGTTAAGGTTATAGTAACAGCTGTTGAAGGTTATAGTAACAGCTGTTACATGTTATAGTAACAGCTGTTGAAGGTTATAGTAACAGCTGTTGAAGGTTATAGTAACAGCTGTTAAAGGTTATAGTAACAGATGTTGTAGGTTATAGTAACAGCTGTTGAAATGTTAGTAACAGCTGGTAAAGGTTATAGTAACAGCTGTTAAAGGTTATAGTAACAGCTGTTGAAGGTCATAGTAACAGCTGTTAAAGGTTATAGTAACAGCTGTTGAAGGTTATAGTAACAGATATTAAAGGTTATAGTAACAGCTGTTAAAGGTTATAGTAACATCTGTTGAAAGTTATAATAAAGGCTGTTGAAGGTTATAGTAATAGCTGTTGAAGATTATAGTAACAGCTATTAAAGGTTATAGTAACAGCTGTTGAAGGTTATAGTAACAGCTGTTGAAGGTTATAGTAACAGCTGTTGAAGGTCTAGTAACAGCTGTTAAAGGTTATAGTAACAGCTGTTAAAGGTTATAGTAACAGCTGTTGAAGTTATAGTAACAGCTGTTTAAAGGTTATAGTAACAGCTGTTGAAGGTTATAGTAACAGCTATTAAAGGTTATAGTAACAGATGTTGAAGGTTATAGTAACAGCTGTTGGAAATGTTAGTAACAGCTGTTAAAGGTTATAGTAACAGCTGTTGAAAGGTTATAGTAACAGCTTTTGAAGATTATAGTAACAGCTGTTAAAGGTTATAGTAACAGCTGTTGAAGGTTATAGTAACAGCTGTTAAAGGTTATAGTAACAGCTGTTTAAGGTTATAGTAATAGCTGTTAAAGGTTATAGTAACAGCTGTTGAATGTTATAGTAACAGCTGTTGAAGAGTTATAGTAATAGCTGTTGAAGTTTATAGTAATAGCTGTTGAAAGTTATAGTAACAGATGTTAAAGGTTATAGTAACAGATCTTGAAGATTATAGTAACAGATGTTGAAGGTTATAGTAACAGATGTTGAAGGTTATAATAACAGCTGTTGAAGGTTATAGTAACAGCTGTTGAAGGTTATAGTAATAGCTGTTGAAAGTTATAGTAACAGATATTAAAGGTTATAGTAACAGATGTTGAAGTTTATAGTAACAGCTGTTGAAGGTTATAGTAACAGCTATTAAAAGTTATAGTAACAGCTGTTAAAAGTTATAGTAATAGCTGTTGAAAGTTATAGTAACAGATATTAAAGGTTATAGTAACAGATGTTGAAGATTATAGTAACAGCTGTTGGAGGTTCTAACAACAGATGTTGAAGGTTATAGTAACAGCCGTTGAAGGTTATAGTAACAGCTGTTGAAGGTTATAGAAATAGCTGTTGAAAAGTTACAGTAACAGCTGTTGAAGGTTATAGTAACAGATGTTGAAGGTTATAGTAACAGCTGTTGAAGGTTATAGTAACAGCTGTTAAATGTTATAGTAACAGCTGTTGAAGGATTATAGTAACAGCTGTTGAAGGGTTATAGTAATAGCTGTTGAAGGTTATAGTAAAAGCTGTTGAAGGTTATAGTAACAGCTGTGAAGAGGTTATAGTAACAGATATTAAAGGTCATAGTAAAAGCTGTTGAAGGTTATAGTAACAGCTGTTGAAGGTTATAGTAACAGATATTAAAGGTTATAATAACAGCTGTTGAAGGTTATAGTAACAGCTGTTAAAGGTTATAGTAACAGCTGTTGAAGGTTATAGTAATAGCTGTTGAAAGTTATAGTAACAGATATTAAAGGTTATAGTAACAGATGTTGAAGATTATAGTAACAGCTGTTGAAGTTTATAGTAACAGCTGTTAAAGGTTATAGTAACAGCTGTTAAAGGTTATAGTAATAGCTGTTTAAAGTTTTATAACAGATATTAAAGGTTATAGTAACAGATGTTGAAAATTATAGTAACAGCTGTTGGAGGTCCTAGCAACAGATGTTAAAGGTCATAGTAACAGCTGTTAAAGGTTATAGTAACAGCTGTTGAAGGTTATAGCTACAGATATTAAAGGTTATAGTAACAGCTGTTAAAGGTTATAGTAACAGCTGTTAAAGGTTATAGTAACAGCTGTTGAAGGTTATAGTAACAGCTGTTAAAGGTAATAGTAACAGCTGTTAGAGGTTATAGTAACAGCTGTTGAAGGTTATAGTAACAGATATTAAACGTTATAGTAACAGCTGTTGAAGGTTATAGTAACAGCTGTTAAAGGTTATAGTAACAGCTGTTGAAAGTTATAGTAACAGCTGTTAAAGGTTATAGTAACAGCTGTTAAAGGTTATAGTAACATCTGTTGAACGTTATAGTAAAGGCTGTTGAAGGTTATAGTAATAGCTGTTGGAGATTATAGTAACAGATGTTGAAGATTATAGTAACAGCTGTTGAAGGTTATAGTAACAGCTGTTAAAGGTTATAGTAACAGCTGTTAAAGGTTATAGTAATAGCTGTTTAAAGTTTTATAACAGATATTAAAGGTTATAGTAACAGATGTTGAAAATTATAGTAACAGCTGTTGGAGGTCCTAGCAACAGATGTTAAAGGTCATAGTAACAGCTGTTAAAGGTTATAGTAACAGCTGTTGAAGGTTATAGCTACAGATATTAAAGGTTATAGTAACAGCTGTTAAAGGTTATAGTAACAGCTGTTAAAGGTTATAGTAACAGCTGTTGAAGGTTATAGTAACAGCTGTTAAAGGGCATAGTAACAGCTGTTAAAGGTTATAGTAACAGCTGTTGAAGGTTATAGTAACAGATATTAAAGGTTATAGTAACAGCTGTTGAAGGTTATAGTAACAGCTGTTAAAGGTTATAGTAACAGCTGTTGAAAGTTATAGTAACAGCTGTTAAAGGTTATAGTAACAGCTGTTAAAGGTTATAGTAACATCTGTTGAACGTTATAGTAAAGGCTGTTGAAGGTTATAGTAATAGCTGTTGGAGATTATAGTAACAGCTGTTAAAGGTTATAGTAACAGATGTTGAAGTTTATAGTAACAGCTGTTGAAGGTTATAGTAACAGCTGTTAAAGGTTATAGTAACAGCTGTTGAATGTTATAGTAACAGATATTAAAGGTTATAGTAACAGCTGTTGAAGGTTATAGTAACAGCTGTTGAAGGTTATAGTAACAGCTGTTGAAGGTTATAATAACAGCTGTTGAAGGTCTAGTAACAGCTGTTAAAGGTTATAGTAACAGCTGTTAAAGGTTACTAGTAACAGCTGTTGAAAGGTTATAGTAACAGCTGTTAAAGGTTATAGTAACAGCTGTTGAAGGTTATAGTAACAGCTGTTGAAGGTTATAGTAACAGCTGTTAAAGGTTATAGTAACAGATGTTGTAGGTTATAGTAACAGCTGTTGAAATGTTAGTAACAGCTGGTAAAGGTTATAGTAACAGCTGTTAAAGGTTATAGTAACAGCTGTTGAAGGTTATAGTAACAGCTGTTAAAGGTTATAGTAACAGCTGTTGAAGGTTATAGTAACAGCTGTTAAAGGTTATAGTAACAGCTGTTGAAGGTTATAGTAACAGCTGTTGAAGGTTATAGTAATAGCTGTTGAAGTTTATAGTAATAGCTGTTGAAAGTTATAGTAACAGATGTTAAAGGTTATAGTAACAGATCTTGAAGATTATAGTAACAGCTGTTGAAGGTTATAGTAACAGATGTTGAAGGTTATAATAACAGCTGTTGAAGGTTATAGTAACAGCTGTTGAAGGTTATAGTAATAGCTGTTGAAAGTTATAGTAACAGATATTAAAGGTTATAGTAACAGATGTTGAAGATTATAGTAACAGCTGTTGAAGGTTATAGTAACATCAGTTAAATGTTATAGTAACAGCTGTTAAAGGTTATAGTAATAGCTGTTGAAAGTTATAGTAACAGATATTAAAGGTTATAGTAACAGATGTTGAAGATTATAGTAACAGCTGTTGGAGGTTCTAGCAACAGATGTTGAAGGTTATAGTAACAGCCGTTGAAGGTTATAGTAATAGCTGTTGAAAGTTACAGTAACAGCTGTTGAAGGTTATAGAACCAGCTGTTGAAGGTTATAGTAGCAGCTGTTGAAGGTTATAGTAACAGATATTAAAGGTTATAGTAACAGCTGTTAAAGGTTATAGTAACAGCTGTAGAAGGTTATAGTAACAGCTGTTGAAGATTAAAGTAACAGCTGTTGAAGGTTATAGTAACAGATATTAAAGGTTATAGTAACAGCTGTTAAAGGTTATAGTAACAGCTGTTGAAGGTTATAGTAACAGCTGTTGAAAATTATAGTAAAAGCTGTTGAAGGTTATAGTAACAGCTGTTAAAGGTTATAGTAACAGCTGTTGAAGGTTATAGTAACAGCTGTTAAAGGTCATAGTAACAGCTGTTAAAGGTTATAGTAACAGCTGTTGAAGGTTATAGTTACAGATATTAAAGGTTATAGTAACAGCTGTTAAACGTTATAGTAACAGCTGTTAAAGGTTATAGTAACAGCTGTTAAAGGTTATAGTAACAGCTGTTGAAGGTTATAGTAACAGATATTAAAGGTTATAGTAACAGCTGTTGAAGGTTATAGTAACAGCTGTTAAAGGTTATAGTAACAGCTGTTGAAAGTTATAGTAACAGCTGTTAAAGGTTATAGTAACAGCTGTTAAAGTTATAGTAACATCTGTTGAAAGTTATAGTAAAGGCTGTTGAAGGTTATAGTAATAGCTGTTGAAGATTATAGTAACAGCTATTAAAGGTTATAGTAACAGATGTTGAAGTTTATAGTAACAGCTGTTGAAGGTTATAGTAACAGCTGTTAAAGGTTATAGTAACAGCTGTTGAATGTTATAGTAACAGATATTAAAGGTTATAGTAACAGCTGTTGAAGGTTATAGTAACAGCTGTTGAAGGTTATAGTAACAGCTGTTGAAGGTTATAGTAACAGCTGTTGAAGGTCTAGTAACAGCTGTTAAAGGTTATAGTAACAGCTGTTAAAGGTTATAGTAACAGCTGTTGAAGGTTATAGTAACAGCTGTTAAAGGTTATAGTAACAGCTGTTGAAGGTTATAGTAACAGCTGTTAAAGGTTATAGTAACAGATGTTGAAGGTTATAGTAACAGCTGTTGAAATGTTAGTAACAGCTGTTAAAGGTTATAGTAACAGCTGTTAAAGGTTATAGTAACAGATGTTGAAGATTATAGTAACAGCTGTTGAAGGTTATAGTAACATCAGTTAAATGTTATAGTAACAGCTGTTAAAGGTTATAGTAATAGCTGTTGAAAGTTATAGTAACAGATATTAAAGGTTATAGTAACAGATGTTGAAGATTATAGTAACAGCTGTTGGAGGTTCTAGCAACAGATGTTGAAGGTTATAGTAACAGCCGTTGAAGTTTATAGTAACAGCTGTTGAAGGTTATAGTAATAGCTGTTGAAAGTTACAGTAACAGCTGTTGAAGGTTATAGAACCAGCTGTTGAAGGTTATAGTAGCAGCTGTTGAAGGTTATAGTAACAGATATTAAAGGTTATAGTAACAGCTGTTAAAGGTTATAGTAACAGCTGTTGAAGGTTATAGTAACAGCTGTTGAAGATTAAAGTAACAGCTGTTGAAGGTTATAGTAACAGATATTAAAGGTTATAGTAACAGCTGTTAAAGGTTATAGTAACAGCTGTTGAAGGTTATAGTAACAGCTGTTGAAAATTATAGTAAAAGCTGTTGAAGGTTATAGTAACAGCTGTTAAAGGTTATAGTAACAGCTGTTGAAGATTATAGTAACAGCTGTCAAAGGTCATAGTAACAGCTGTTAAAGGTTATAGTAACAGCTGTTGAAAGGTTATAGTTACAGATATTAAAGGTTATAGTAACAGCTGTTAAACGTTATAGTAACAGCTGTTAAAGGTTATAGTAACAGCTGTTAAAGGTTATAGTAACAGCTGTTGAAGGTTATAGTAACAGCTGTTAAAGGTCATAGTAACAGCTGTTAAAGGTTATAGTAACAGCTGTTGAAGGTTATAGTAACAGATATTAAAGGTTATAGTAACAGCTGTTGAAGGTTATAGTAACAGCTGTTAAAGGTTATAGTAACAGCTGTTGAAAGTTATAGTAACAGCTGTTAAAGGTTATAGTAACAGCTGTTAAAGGTTATAGTAACATCTGTTGAAAGTTATAGTAAAGGCTGTTGAAGGTTATAGTAATAGCTGTTGAAGATTATAGTAACAGCTATTAAAGGTTATAGTAACAGATGTTGAAGTTTATAGTAACAGCTGTTGAAGGTTATAGTAACAGCTGTTAAAGGTTATAGTAACAGCTGTTGAATGTTATAGTAACAGATATTAAAGGTTATAGTAACAGCTGTTGAAGGTTATAGTAACAGCTGTTGAAGGTTATAGTAACAGCTGTTGAAGGTTATAGTAACAGCTGTTGAAGGTCTAGTAACAGCTGTTAAAGGTTATAGTAACAGCTGTTAAAGGTTATAGTAACAGCTGTTGAAGGTTATAGTAACAGCTGTTAAAGGTTATAGTAACAGCTGTTGAAGGTTATAGTAACAGCTGTTAAAGGTTATAGTAACAGATGTTGAAGGTTATAGTAACAGCTGTTGAAATGTTAGTAACAGCTGTTAAAGGTTATAGTAACAGCTGTTAAAGGTTATAGTAACAGCTTTTGAAGATTATAGTAACAGCTATTAAAGGTTATAGTAACAGCTGTTGAAGGTTATAGTAACAGATGTTAAAGGTTATAGTAACAGCTGTTGAAGGTTATAGTAATAGCTGTTAAAGGTTATAGTAACAGCTGTTGAAGGTTATAGTAACAGCTGTTGAAGGTTATAGTAATAGCTGTTGAAGTTTATAGTAATAGCTGTTGAAAGTTATAGTAACAGATGTTAAAGGTTATAGTAACAGATCTTGAAGATTATAGTAACAGCTGTTGAAGGTTATAGTAACAGATGTTGAAGGTTATAATAACAGCTGTTGAAGGTTATAGTAACAGCTGTTGAAGGTTATAGTAATAGCTGTTGAAAGTTATAGTAATAGCTGTTGAAAGTTATAGTAACAGATGTTAAAGGTTATAGTAACAGATGTTGAAGATTATAGTAATAGCTGTTAAAGGTTATAGTAACAGCTGTTGAAGGGTTATAGTAACAGCTGTTGAAGGTTATAGTAATAGCTGTTGAAGTTTATAGTAATAGCTGTTGAAAGTTATAGTAACAGATGTTAAAGGTTATAGTAACAGATCTTGAAGATTATAGTAACAGCTGTTGAAGGTTATAGTAACAGATGTTAAAGATTATAGTAACAGCTGTTGAAGGTTATAGTAACAGCTGTTAAAGGTTATAGTAACATCTGTTGAAAGTTATAGTAACAGCTGTTGAAGGGTTATAGTAATAGCTGTTGAAAGTTATAGTAATAGCTGTTGAAAGTTACTGTAACAGCTGTTAAAGGTTATAGTAACAGCTGTTGAATGTTATAGTAACAGATATTAAAGGTTATAGTAACAGATGTTGAAGGTTATAGTAACAGCTGTTGAAGGTTATAGTAACAGCTGTTGAAAGTTATAGTAACAGCAGTTGAAGGTCTAGTAACAGCTGTTAAAGGTTATAGTAACAGCTGTTAAAGGTTATAGTAACAGCTGTTGAAGGTTATAGTAACAGCTGTTAAAGGTTATAGTAACAGCTGTTGAAGGTTATAGTAACAGCTGTTAAAGGTTATAGTAACAGCTATTGAAGGTTATAGTAACAGCTGTTACAAGGTTATAGTAACAGATGTTGAAGGTTATAGTAACAGCTGTTGAAATGTTAGTAACAGCTGTTGAAGGTTATAGTAACAGCTGTTGAAGGTTATAGTAACAGCTGTTGAAGGTTATAATAATAGCTGTTGAAAGTTATAGTAATAGCTGTTGAAAGTTATAGTAACAGATGTTAAAGGTTATAGTAACAGATGTTGAAGATTATAGTAATAGCTGTTAAAGGTTATAGTAACAGCTGTTGAAGGTTATAGTAACAGCTGTTGAAGGTTATAGTAACAGCTGTTGAAAGTTATAGTAACAGCTGTTGAAGGTTATAGTAACAGCTGTTGAAGGTTATAGTAACAGCTGTTGAAGGTCTAGTAACAGCTGTTAAAGGTCATAGTAACAGCTGTTAAAGGTTATAGTAATAGCTGTTGAAGATTATAGTAACAGCTATTAAAGGTTATAGTAACAGCTGTTGAAGGTTATAGTAACAGCTGTTAAAGGTTATAGTAACAGATGTTGAAGGTTATAGTAACAGCTGTTGAAATGTTAGTAACAGCTGTTAAATGTTATAGTAACAGCTGTTAAAGGTTATAGTAACAGCTGTTAAAGGTTATAGTAACAGCTGTTAAAGGTTATAGTAACAGCTGTTGAAGGTTATAGTAACAGCTGTTGAAGGTTATAGTAACAGCTGTTGAAGGTTATAGTAATAGCTGTTGAAAGTTATAGTAATAGCTGTTGAAAGTTATAGTAACAGATGTTAAAGGTTATAGTAACAGATGTTGAAGGTTATAGTAATAGCTGTTAAAGGTTATAGTAACAGCTGTTGAAGGTTATAGTAACAGCTGTTGAAGGTTATAGTAATAGCTGTTGAAAGTTATAGTAACAGATGTTAAAGGTTATAGTAACAGATCTTGAATATTATAGTAACAGCTGTTGAAGGTTATAGTAACAGATGTTGAAGGTTATAATAACAGATGTTGAAGGTTATAGTAACAGCTGTTGAAGGTTATAGTAATAGCTGTTGAAGTTTATAGTAATAGCTGTTGAAAGTTATAGTAACAGATGTTAAAGGTTATAGTAACAGATGTTGAAGATTATAGTAACAGCTGTTGAAGGTTATAGTAACAGCTGTTAAAGGTTATAGTAACAGCTGTTAAAAGTTATAGTAATAGCTGTTGAAAGTTATAGTAACAGATATTAAAGGTTATAGTAACAGATGTTGAAGATTATAGTAACAGCTGTTGGAGGTTCTAGCAACAGATGTTGAAGGTTATAGTAACAGCCGTTGAAGGTTATAGTAACAGCTGTTGAAGGTTATAGAAATAGCTGTTGAAAGTTACAGTAACAGCTGTTGAAGGTTATAGTAACAGATGTTGAAGATTATAGTAACAGCTGTTGAAGGTTATAGTAACAGCTGTTAAATGTTATAGTAACAGCTGTTGGAGTTATAGTAACAGCTGTCGAAGGTTATAGTAATAGCTGTTGAAAGTTATAGTAAAAGCTGTTGAAGGTTATAGTAACAGCTGTTGAAGGTTATAGTAACAGATATTAAAGGTCATAGTAAAAGCTGTCGAAGGTTATAGTAACAGATATTAAAAGGTTATAGTAACAGCTGTTGAAGGTTATAGTAACAGCTGTTAAAGGTTATAGTAACAGCTGTTGAAGGTTATAGTAATAGCTGTTGAAAGTTATAGTAACAGATATTAAAGGTTATAGTAACAGATGTTGAAGATTATAGTAACAGCTGTTAAAGGTTATAGTAACAGCTGTTAGAAGGTTATAGTAATAGCTGTTTAAAGTTTTAGTAACAGATATTAAAGGTTATAGTAACAGATGTTGAAAATTATAGTAACAGCTGTTGAAGGTTCTAGCAACAGATGTTGAAGGTTATAGTAACAGCCGTTGATGGTTATAGTAACAGCTGTTGAAGGTTATAGTAATAGCTGTTGAAAGTTACAGTAACAGCCGTTGAAGGTTATAGTAACAGATGTTGAAGGTTATAGTAACAGCTGTTGAAGGTTATAGTAACAGCTGTTAAAGGTTATAGTAACAGCTGTTGAAGGTTATAGTAACAGCTGTTGAAGTTATAGTAATAGCTGTTGAAAGTTATAGTAACAGCTGTTGAAGGTTATAGTAACAGATGTTGAAGGTTATAGTAACAGCCGTTGATGGTTATAGTAACAGCTGTTGAAGGTTATAGTAATAGCTGTTGAAAGTGCAGTAACAGCTGTTGAAGGTTATAGTAACAGATGTTGAAGGTTATAGTAACAGCTGTTGAAGGTTATAGTAACAGCTGTTAAAGGTTATAGTAACAGCTGTTGAAGGTTATAGTAACAGCTGTTGAAAGTTATAGTAATAGCTGTTGAAAGTTATAGTAACAGCTGTTGAAGGTTATAGTAACAGCTTTTGAAGGTTATAGTAACAGCTGTTAAAGGTTATAGTAACAGCTGTTGAATGTTATAGTAACAGCTGTTGAAGGTTATAGTAACAGCTGTTGAAGGTCTAGTAACAGCTGTTAAAGGTTATAGTAACAGCTGTTAAAGGTTATAGTAACAGCTGTTGAAGGTTATAGTAACAGCCGTTAAAGGTTATAGTAACAGATGTTGAAGGTTATAGTAACAGCTGTTGAAATGTTAGTAACAGCTGTTAAAGGTTATAGTAACAGCTGTTAAAGGTTATAGTAACAGCTTTTGAAGATTATAGTAACAGCTGTTAAAGGTTATAGTAACAGCTGTTGAAGGTTATAGTAACAGCTGTTAAAGGTTATAGTAACAGCTGTTGAAGGTTATAGTAATAGCTGTTAAAGGTTATAGTAACAGCTGTTGAAGGTTATAGTAACAGCTGTTGAAGGTTATAGTAATAGCTGTTGAAGTTTATAGTAATAGCTGTTGAAAGTTATAGTAACAGATGTTAAAGGTTATAGTAACAGATCTTGAAGATTATAGTAACAGCTGTTGAAGGTTATAGTAACAGATGTTGAAGGTTATAATAACAGCTGTTGAAGGTTATAGTAACAGCTGTTGAAGGTTATAGTAATAGCTGTTGAAAGTTATAGTAATAGCTGTTGAAAGTTATAGTAACAGATGTTAAAGGTTATAGTAACAGATGTTGAAGATTATAGTAATAGCTGTTAAAGGTTATAGTAACAGCTGTTGAAGGTTATAGTAACAGCTGTTGAAGGTTATAGTAATAGCTGTTGAAGTTTATAGTAATAGCTGTTGAAAGTTATAGTAACAGATGTTAAAGGTTATAGTAACAGATCTTGAAGATTATAGTAACAGCTGTTGAAGGTTATAGTAACAGATGTTAAAGATTATAGTAACAGCTGTTGAAGGTTATAGTAACAGCTGTTAAAGGTTATAGTAACATCTGTTGAAAGTTATAGTAACAGCTGTTGAAGGTTATAGTAATAGCTGTTGAAAGTTATAGTAATAGCTGTTGAAAGTTACTGTAACAGCTGTTAAAGGTTATAGTAACAGCTGTTGAATGTTATAGTAACAGATATTAAAGGTTATAGTAACAGATGTTGAAGGTTATAGTAACAGCTGTTGAAGGTTATAGTAACAGCTGTTGAAAGTTATAGTAACAGCAGTTGAAGGTCTAGTAACAGCTGTTAAAGGTTATAGTAACAGCTGTTAAAGGTTATAGTAACAGCTGTTGAAGGTTATAGTAACAGCTGTTAAAGGTTATAGTAACAGCTGTTGAAGGTTATAGTAACAGCTGTTAAAGGTTATAGTAACAGCTGTTGAAGGTTATAGTAACAGCTGTTAAAGGTTATAGTAACAGATGTTGAAGGTTATAGTAACAGCTGTTGAAATGTTAGTAACAGCTGTTGAAGGTTATAGTAACAGCTGTTGAAGGTTATAGTAACAGCTGTTGAAGGTTATAATAATAGCTGTTGAAAGTTATAGTAATAGCTGTTGAAAGTTATAGTAACAGATGTTAAAGGTTATAGTAACAGATGTTGAAGATTATAGTAATAGCTGTTAAAGGTTATAGTAACAGCTGTTGAAGGTTATAGTAACAGCTGTTGAAGGTTATAGTAATAGCTGTTGAAAGTTATAGTAACAGCTGTTGAAGGTTATAGTAACAGCTGTTGAAGGTTATAGTAACAGCTGTTGAAGGTCTAGTAACAGCTGTTAAAGGTTATAGTAACAGCTGTTAAAGGTTATAGTAACAGCTGTTGAAGGTTATAGTAACAGCTGTTAAAGGTTATAGTAACAGCTGTTGAAGGTTATAGTAACAGCTGTTAAAGGTTATAGTAACAGATGTTGAAGGTTATAGTAACAGCTGTTGAAATGTTAGTAACAGCTGTTAAATGTTATAGTAACAGCTGTTAAAGGTTATAGTAACAGCTGTTAAAGGTTATAGTAACAGCTGTTAAAGGTTATAGTAACAGCTGTTGAAGGTTATAGTAACAGCTGTTGAAGGTTATAGTAACAGCTGTTGAAGGTTATAGTAATAGCTGTTGAAAGTTATAGTAATAGCTGTTGAAAGTTATAGTAACAGATGTTAAAGGTTATAGTAACAGATGTTGAAGGTTATAGTAATAGCTGTTAAAGGTTATAGTAACAGCTGTTGAAGGTTATAGTAACAGCTGTTGAAGGTTATAGTAATAGCTGTTGAAAGTTATAGTAACAGATGTTAAAGGTTATAGTAACAGATCTTGAATATTATAGTAACAGCTGTTGAAGGTTATAGTAACAGATGTTGAAGGTTATAATAACAGATGTTGAAGGTTATAGTAACAGCTGTTGAAGGTTATAGTAATAGCTGTTGAAGTTTATAGTAATAGCTGTTGAAAGTTATAGTAACAGATGTTAAAGGTTATAGTAACAGATGTTGAAGATTATAGTAACAGCTGTTGAAGGTTATAGTAACAGCTGTTAAAGGTTATAGTAACAGCTGTTAAAAGTTATAGTAATAGCTGTTGAAAGTTATAGTAACAGATATTAAAGGTTATAGTAACAGATGTTGAAGATTATAGTAACAGCTGTTGGAGGTTCTAGCAACAGATGTTGAAGGTTATAGTAACAGCCGTTGAAGGTTATAGTAACAGCTGTTGAAGGTTATAGAAATAGCTGTTGAAAGTTACAGTAACAGCTGTTGAAGGTTATAGTAACAGATGTTGAAGATTATAGTAACAGCTGTTGAAGGTTATAGTAACAGCTGTTAAATGTTATAGTAACAGCTGTTGAAGGTTATAGTAACAGCTGTTGAAAGTTATAGTAATAGCTGTTGAAAGTTATAGTAAAAGCTGTTGAAGGTTATAGTAACAGCTGTTGAAGGTTATAGTAACAGATATTAAAGGTCATAGTAAAAGCTGTTGAAGGTTATAGTAACAGATATTAAAGGTTATAATAACAGCTGTTGAAGGTTATAGTAACAGCTGTTAAAGGTTATAGTAACAGCTGTTGAAGGTTATAGTAATAGCTGTTGAAAGTTATAGTAACAGATATTAAAGGTTATAGTAACAGATGTTGAAGATTATAGTAACAGCTGTTAAAGGTTATAGTAACAGCTGTTAAAGGTTATAGTAATAGCTGTTTAAAGTTTTATAACAGATATTAAAGGTTATAGTAACAGATGTTGAAAATTATAGTAACAGCTGTTGGAGGTTCTAGCAACAGATGTTGAAGGTTATAGTAACAGCCGTTGATGGTTATAGTAACAGCTGTTGAAGGTTATAGTAATAGCTGTTGAAAGTTACAGTAACAGCCGTTGAAGGTTATAGTAACAGATGTTGAAGGTTATAGTAACAGCTGTTGAAGGTTATAGTAACAGCTGTTAAAGGTTATAGTAACAGCTGTTGAAGGTTATAGTAACAGCTGTTGAAAGTTATAGTAATAGCTGTTGAAAGTTATAGTAACAGCTGTTGAAGGTTATAGTAACAGATGTTGAAGGTTATAGTAACAGCCGTTGATGGTTATAGTAACAGCTGTTGAAGGTTATAGTAATAGCTGTTGAAAGTTACAGTAACAGCTGTTGAAGGTTATAGTAACAGATGTTGAAGGTTATAGTAACAGCTGTTGAAGGTTATAGTAACAGCTGTTAAAGGTTATAGTAACAGCTGTTGAAGGTTATAGTAACAGCTGTTGAAAGTTATAGTAATAGCTGTTGAAAGTTATAGTAACAGCTGTTGAAGGTTATAGTAACAGCTTTTGAAGGTTATAGTAACAGCTGTTAAAGGTTATAGTAACAGCTGTTGAATGTTATAGTAACAGCTGTTGAAGGTTATAGTAACAGCTGTTGAAGGTCTAGTAACAGCTGTTAAAGGTTATAGTAACAGCTGTTAAAGGTTATAGTAACAGCTGTTGAAGGTTATAGTAACAGCTGTTAAAGGTTATAGTAACAGATGTTGAAGGTTATAGTAACAGCTGTTGAAATGTTAGTAACAGCTGTTAAAGGTTATAGTAACAGCTGTTAAAGGTTATAGTAACAGCTTTTGAAGATTATAGTAACAGCTGTTAAAGGTTATAGTAACAGCTGTTGAAGGTTATAGTAACAGCTGTTGAAGGTTATAGTAACAGCTGTTGAAGGTTATAGTAATAGCTGTTAAAGGTTATAGTAACAGCTGTTGAAGGTTATAGTAACAGCTGTTGAAGGTTATAGTAATAGCTGTTGAAGTTTATAGTAATAGCTGTTGAAAGTTATAGTAACAGATGTTAAAGGTTATAGTAACAGATCTTGAAGATTATAGTAACAGCTGTTGAAGGTTATAGTAACAGATGTTGAAGGTTATAATAACAGCTGTTGAAGGTTATAGTAACAGCTGTTGAAGGTTATAGTAATAGCTGTTGAAAGTTATAGTAACAGATATTAAAGGTTATAGTAACAGATGTTGAAGGTTATAGTAACAGCTGTTGAAGGTTATAGTAACAGCTGTTAAAAGTTATAGTAACAGCTGTTAAAAGTTATAGTAATAGCTGTTGAAAGTTATAGTAACAGATATTAAAGGTTATAGTAACAGATGTTGAAGATAATAGTAACAGCTGTTGGAGGTTCTAGCAACAGATGTTGAAGGTTATAGTAACAGCCGTTGAAGGTTATAATAACAGATGTTGAAGGTTATAGTAACAGCTGTTGAAGGTTATAGTAACAGCTGTTAAATGTTATAGTAACGGCTGTTGAAGGTTATAGTAACAGCTGTTGAAAGTTATAGTAATAGCTGTTGAAAGTTATAGTAAAAGCTGTTGAAGGTTATAGTAACAGCTGTTGAAGGTTATAGTAACAGATATTAAAGGTCATAGTAAAAGCTGTTGAAGGTAATAGTAACAGCTGTTGAAGGTTATAGTAACAGATATTAAAGGTTATAATAACAGCTGTTGAAGGTTATAGTAACAGCTGTTAAAGGTTATAGTAACAGCTGTTGAAGATTATAGTAACAGCTGTTGAAGGTTATAGTAACAGCTGTTAAAGGTTATAGTAATAGCTGTTTAAAGTTTTATAACAGATATTAAAGGTTATAGTAACAGATGTTGAAAATTATAGTAACAGCTGTTGGAGGTTCTAGCAACAGATGTTAAAGGTCATAGTAACAGCTGTTAAAGGTTATAGTAACAGCTGTTGAAGGTTATAGCTACAGATATTAAAGGTTATAGTAACAGCTGTTAAAGGTTATAGTAACAGCTGTTAAAGGTTATAGTAACAGCTGTTAAAGGTTATAGTAACAGCTGTTAAAGGTTATAGTAACAGCTGTTGAAGGTTATAGTAACAGCTGTTAAAGGGCATAGTAACAGCTGTTGAAAGTTATAGTAACAGCTGTTAAAGGTTATAGTAACAGCTGTTAAAGGTTATAGTAACATCTGTTGAACGTTATAGTAAAGGCTGTTGAAGGTTATAGTAATAGCTGTTGAAGATTATAGTAACAGCTATTAAAGGTTATAGTAACAGATGTTGAAGTTTATAGTAACAGCTGTTGAAGGTTATAGTAACAGCTGTTAAAGGTTATAGTAACAGCTGTTGAATGTTATAGTAACAGATATTAAAGGTTATAGTAACAGCTGTTGAAGGTTATAGTAACAGCTGTTGAAGGTTATAGTAACAGCTGTTGAAGGTTATAATAACAGCTGTTGAAGGTCTAGTAACAGCTGTTAAAGGTTATAGTAACAGCTGTTAAAGGTTATAGTAACAGCTGTTGAAGGTTATAGTAACAGCTGTTAAAGGTTATAGTAACAGCTGTTGAAGGTTATAGTAACAGCTGTTGAAGGTTATAGTAACAGCTGTTAAAGGTTATAGTAACAGATGTTGTAGGTTATAGTAACAGCTGTTGAAATGTTAGTAACAGCTGGTAAAGGTTATAGTAACAGCTGTTAAAGGTTATAGTAACAGCTGTTGAAGGTCATAGTAACAGCTGTTAAAGGTTATAGTAACAGCTGTTGAAGGTTATAGTAACAGATATTAAAGGTTATAGTAACAGCTGTTGAAGGTTATAGTAACAGCTGTTAAAGGTTATAGTAACAGCTGTTGAAAGTTATAGTAACAGCTGTTAAAGGTTATAGTAACAGCTGTTAAAGGTTATAGTAACATCTATTGAAAGTTATAGTAAAGGCTGTTGAAGGTTATAGTAATAGCTGTTGAAGATTATAGTAACAGCTATTAAAGGTTATAGTAACAGATGTTTAAGTTTATAGTAACAGCTGTTGAAGGTTATAGTAACAGCTGTTAAAGGTTATAGTAACAGCTGTTGAATGTTATAGTAACAGATATTAAAGGTTATAGTAACAGCTGTTGAAGGTTATAGTAACAGCTGTTGAAGGTTATAGTAACAGCTGTTGAAGGTTATAGTAACAGCTGTTGAAGGTCTAGTAACAGCTGTTAAAGGTTATAGTAACAGCTGTTAAAGGTTATAGTAACAGCTGTTAAAGGTTATAGTAACAGCTGTTAAAGGTTATAGTAACAGCTGTTGAAGGTTATAGTAACAGCTGTTAAAGGTTATAGTAACAGATGTTGAAGGTTATAGTAACAGCTGTTGAAATGTTAGTAACAGCTGTTAAAGGTTATAGTAACAGCTGTTAAAGGTTATAGTAACAGCTTTTGAAGATTATAGTAACAGCTGTTAAAGGTTATAGTAACAGCTGTTGAAGGTTATAGTAACAGCTGTTAAAGGTTATAGTAACAGCTGTTGAAGTTTATAGTAATAGCTGTTAAAGGTTATAGTAACAGCTGTTGAAGGTTATAGTAACAGCTGTTGAAGGTTATAGTAATAGCTGTTGAAGTTTATAGTAATAGCTGTTGAAAGTTATAGTAACAGATGTTAAAGGTTATAGTAACAGATCTTGAAGATTATAGTAACAGATGTTGAAGGTTATAGTAACAGATGTTGAAGGTTATAATAACAGCTGTTGAAGGTTATAGTAACAGCTGTTGAAGGTTATAGTAATAGCTGTTGAAAGTTATAGTAACAGATATTAAAAGTTATAGTAACAGATGTTGAAGATTATAGTAACAGCTGTTGAAGGTTATAGTAACAGCTGTTAAAAGTTATAGTAACAGCTGTTAAAAGTTATAGTAATAGCTGTTGAAAGTTATAGTAACAGATATTAAAGGTTATAGTAACAGATGTTGAAGATTATAGTAACAGCTGTTGGAGGTTCTAGCAACAGATGTTGAAGGATGCACCTGTTTTGCACACACTGACGTGACTTCCGTCTCGCTTCCGCATTGTCTCCGTGCTGCTCTGCTGTTTGTTGCTACTTGGCTACCTGCCAAACTATTCACGTTTTACTTTTAATAAACGTTTAATTAATCTCTGTGTTCAACAAATTTACCAACTTTTTAGTTTTGTCCTCACTCATCTTTTTCGTTAAACTTTTTCACCCCGGACGTTTATCCCGAGACAGAAGAGTCACTTTCCTGTGCGTTTTAGCTGCCAACTTTACGTTATTTTCCTTTTTTCCATCGCAACTTTTTTCCCCTTATTCAACTTTTTCACTCCGGACGCTTCATCTGGACATGGTTCATCAACATCTTCAACAGCCGAAGCTAAGTAGTAACATTAACATGATGTCTTCTAATTGCAGTCGCTGTACTCATAATATACAGGAGAATTCTCGCCTTACGGCGAGAATAGCTGTGCTACAAGCCCAGCTTCAGACGCAATCGTTAGGCAAGAGTAATATCAGTGTAGGAAAGGAAGAAACAGCGTCTGTGCCACCAGCAAGTACAGACAGTAACGTTAGTATAAATCCCCCGCACAGTCCCCGCAGCCGGACAACTTTCTCATGGCTTCTGGAGGGAAATACTGTTGGAATGCTCAACCGGTGTCGCTCATTCAGCCGACAGAAACCTTCAACCGGTTTTCCCCATTATGTAGCGAGTCGGAGTCCGAGTCTGAGTCTTCTCTAGTCTCTACTCCTCCGTTACGGGGTCTGAGACTCCGAAGGCTCCACCATTAGCTCTGACAAATTGAAAACCCTAGTCATTGGCACTCCATTACCCGCAGTATTAGACTTAAAACGAATCACCCAGCGATCATACACTGTTTACCAGGGGGCAGGGCTACCGACGTTAAGGCTAATCTAAAGATGGTGCTGGCTAAAGCTAAAACTGGCGAGTGTAGAGAGTATAGAGATATTGTTATCCACGTCGGCACCAACGATGTTAGGATGAAACAGTCAGAGGTCACCAAGTGCAACATAGCTTCAGCGTGTAAATCAGCTAGAAAGATGTGTCGGCATCGAGTAATTGTCTCTGGCCCCCCTCCCAGTTAGGGGGAAGTGACGAGCTCTACAGCAGAGTCTCAGCACTCAATCGCTGGTTGAAAACTGTTTTCTGCCCCTCCCAAAAGATAACATTTGTGGATAATTGGCCCTCTTTCTGGGACTCACCCACAAACAGGATCAAGCCTGACCTGCTGAGGAGTGACGGACTCCATCCTAGCTGGAGGGGTGCTCTCCTCTTATCTACCAACATAGATAGGGCTCTAACTCCTCTAGCCCCACAGTGAAATAGGGGTGCAGGCCAGGCAGCAGGCTGTTAGCCAACCTGCCAGCTTAGTGGAGTCTGCCAATAGCATAGTCAGTGTAGTCAGCTCAGCCATACCCATTGAGACTGTGTCTGTGCCTCGACCTAGGTTGGGCAAAACTAAACATGGTGGTGTTCACCCTAGCAATCTTATTAGGATAAAGACCTCCTCCATTCCTGCCATTATTGAAAGAGATCGTGATACCTCACATCTCAAAATAGGGTTACTTAATGTTAGATCCCTCACTTCAAAGGCAGTCATAGTCAATGAACTAATCACTGATCATAATCTTGATGTGATTGGCCTGACTGAAACATGGCTTAAGCCTGATGAATTTGCTGTGTTAAATGAGGCCTCACCTCCTGGTTACACTAGTGACCATATTCCCCGTGCATCCCGCGCAAAGGCGGAGGTGTTGCTAACATTTACGATAGCAAATTTCAATTTACAAAAAAAAAATGGCGTTTTCATCTTTCGAGCTTCTAGTCATGAAATCTATGCAGCCTACTCAATCACTTTTTATAGCTACTGTTTACAGGCCTCCTGGGCCATATACAGCGTTCCTCTCTGAGTTTCCTGAATTCCTATCAGACCTTGTAGTCATAGCAGATCATATTCTAATTTTTTGGTGATTTTAATATTCACATGGAGAAGTCCACAGACCCACTCCAAAAGTCTTTCGGAGCCATTATCGACTCAGTGGGTTTTGTCCAACATGTCTCTGGACCTACTCACTGCCACAGTCATACTCTGGACCTAGTTTTGTCCCATGGAATAAATGTTGTAGATCTTAATGTTTTTCCACAAAATCCTGGACTATCGGACCACCATTTTATTACGTTTGCAATCGCAACAAATAATCTGCTCAGACCCCAACCAAGGAGCATCAAAAGTCGTGCTATAAATTCTCAGACAACACAAAAATTCATTGATGCCCTTCCAGACTCCTTCTGCCTACCCAAGGACGTCAGAGGACAAAAATCAGTTAACCACTTAACTGAGGAACTCAATTTAACCTTGCGCAATACCCTAGATGCAGTTGCACCCCTAAAAACGAAAAACATTTGTCATAAGAAACTAGCTCCCTGGTATACAGAAAATACCCGAGCTTTGAAGCAAGCTTCCAGGAAATTGGAACGGAAATGGCGCCACACCAAACTGGAAGTCTTCCGACTAGCTTGGAAAGACAGTACCGTGCAGTACCGAAGAGCCCTCACTGCTGCTCGATCATCCTACTTTTCCAAATTAATCGAGAAAATAAGAACAATCCAAAATTTCTTTTTGATACTGTTGCAAAGCTAACTAAAAAGCAGCATTCCCCAAGAGAGGATGGTTTTCACTTCAGCAGTGATAAATTCATGAACTTCTTTGAGGAAAAGATCATGACCATTAGAAAGCAAATTACGGACTCCTCTTTGAATCTGCGTATTCCTCCAGGGCTTAGCTGTCCTGGATCTGCACAGCTCTGCGAGGGGCCTGGGATCGGGAGAGACACTTAAGTGTTTTAGTACTATATCTCTTGACACAATGATGAAAATAATCATGGCCTCTAAACCTTCAAGCTGCATACTGGATCCTATTCCTACTAAACTGCTGAAGGAGCTGCTTCCTGTGCTTGGCCCTCCTATGTTGAACATAATAAACAGCTCTCTATCCACCGGATGTGTACCAAACTCACTAAAAGTGGCAGTGATAAAGCCTCTCTTGAAAAAGCCAAACCTTGACCCGGAAAATATAAAAAACTATCGGCCTATATCGAATCTTCCATTCCTCTCAAAAAATTTTAGAAAAAGCTGTTGCGCAGCAACTCACTGCCTTTCTGAAGACAAACAATGTATACGAAATGCTTCAGTCTGGTTTTAGACCCCATCATAGCACTGAGACTGCACTTGTGAAGGTGGTAAATGACCTTTTAATGGCGTCAGACCGAGGCTCTGCATCTGTCCTCGTGCTACTAGACCTTAGTGCTGCCTTTGACACCATCGATCACCACATTCTTTTGGAGAGACTGGAAACCCAAATTGGTCTACACGGACAAGTTCTGGCCTGGTTTAGATCCTACCTGTCGGAAAGATATCAGTTTGTCTCTGTGAATGGTCTGTCCTCCGACAAATCAACTGTACATTTCGGTGTTCCTCAAGGTTCCGTTTTAGGACCACTATTGTTTTCACTATATATTTTACCTCTTGGGGATGTTATTCGAAAACATAATGTTAACTTTCACTGCTATGCGGATGACACACAGCTGTACATTTCAATGAAGCATGGTGAAGCCCCAAAATTGCCCTCGCTAGAAGCCTGTGTTTCAGACATAAGGAAGTGGATGGCTGAAAACTTTTTACTTTTAAACTCGGACAAAACAGAGATGCTTGTTCTAGGTCCCAAGAAACAAAGAGATCTTCTGTTAAATCTGACAATTAATCTTGATGGTTGTAAAGTCGTCTCAAATAAAACTGTGAAGGACCTAGGCGTTACTCTTGACCCTGATCTCTCTTTTGACGAACATATCAAGACTGTTTCAAGGACAGCTTTTTTCCATCTACGTAACATTGCAAAAATCAGAAATTTTCTGTCCAAAAATGATGCAGAAAAATTGATCCATGCATTTGTTACTTCTAGATTGGACTACTGCAATGCTCTATTTTCCGGCTACCCGGATAAAGCACTAAATAAACTTCAGTTAGTGCTAAATACGGCTGCTAGAATCCTGACTAGAACCAAGAAATTTGATCATATTACTCCAGTGCTAGCTTCCCTACACTGGCTTCCTGTTAAGGCAAGGGCTGATTTCAAGGTTTTACTGTTAACCTATAAAGCGTTACATGGGCTTGCTCCTACCTATCTTTCCGAGTTGGTCCTGCCGTACATACCAATACGTACGCTACGGTCACAAGACGCAGGCCTCTAATTGTCCCTAGAATTTCTAAGCAAACAGCGGGAGGCAGGGCTTTCTCCTATAGATCTCCATTTTTATGGAACAGTCTGCCTACCCATGTGAGAGACGCAGACTCGGTCTCAACCTTTAAGTCTTTACTGAAGACTTATCTCTTCAGTAGGTCATATGATTGAGTGTAGTCTGGCCCAGGAGTGTGAAGGTGAACGGAAAGGCTGGAGCAACGAACAGCCCCTTGCTGTCTCTGCCAGGCCGGTTCCCCTCTCCACTGGGGTTCTCTGCCTCTAACCCTGTTGCAGGGGCTGAGTCACTGGCTTGCTGGTGCTCTTTCATGCCGTCCCTGGGAGGGGTGCGTCACTTGAGTGGGTTGAGTTACTGACGTGATCTTCCTGTCTGGGTTGGCGCCCCCCTTGGTTTGTGCTGTGGTGGAGACCTCTGTGGGCTATACTCGGCCTTGTCTCAGGATTGTAAGTTGGTGGTTGGGGATATCCCTCTAGTGGTGCGGGGGCTGTGCTTTGGCGGAGTGGGTGGGGTTATATCCTTCCTGTTTGGCCCTGTCCGGGGTTTCTTCGGATGGGGCCACAGTGTCTCCGGACCGCTCCTGTCTCAGCCTCCAGTATTTATGCTGCAGTAGTTTATGTGTCGGGGGGCTGGGGTTAGTTGGTTATACCTGGAGTACTTCTCCTGTCTTATCCAGTGTCCTGTGTGAATTTAAGTATGCTCTCTCTAATTCTCTCGTTCTCTCTTTCTCTCTGAGAACCTGAGCCCTAGGACCATACGTCAGGACTACCGGGCATGATGACACCTTGCTGTCCCCAGTCCGCCTGGCCTTGCTGCTATTCCAGTTTCAACTGTTCTGCCTGCGGCTACGAAACCCCTACCTGTCCCAGACCTGCTGTTTTCAACTCTAAATGATCGGCTATGAAAAGCCAACTGAGAGACCTGAGCCCTAGGACCATACGTCGGGACTACCGGCCGTGGTGACTCCTTGCTGTCCCCAGTCCGCCTGGCCTTGCTGCTATTCCAGTTTAAACTGTTCTGCCTGCGGTTATGGAACCCCTACCTGTCCCAGACCTGCTGTTTTAAACTCTAATGATCGGCTATGAAAAGCCAACTGAGATTTATTCCTGATTATTATTTGACCATGCTTGTCACTTATGAACATTTTTGAACATCTTGGCATGGTTCTGTTATAATCTCCACCCGGCACAGCCAGAAGAGGACTGGCCACCCCTCATAGCCTGGTTCCTCTCTAGGTTTCTTCCTAGGTTTTGCCTTTCTAGGGAGTTTTTCCTAGCCACCGTGCTTCTACACCTGCATTACTAGCTGTTTGGGGTTTTAGGCTGGGTTTCTGTACAGCACTTCGAGATATTAGCTGATGTAAGAAGGGCTATATAAAATAAAATTGATTGATTGATTGATTGATGTTGAAGGTTATAGTAACAGCCGTTGAAGGTTATAGTAACAGCTGTTGAAGGTTATAGAAATAGCTGTTGAAAGTTACAGTAACAGCTGTTGAAGGTTATAGTAACAGATGTTGAAGGTTATAGTAACAGCTGTTGAAGGTTATAGTAACAGCTGTTAAATGTTATAGTAACAGCTGTTGAAGGTTATAGTAACAGCTGTTGAAAGTTAAAGTAATAGCTGTTGAAAGTTATAGTAAAAGCTGTTGAAGGTTATAGTAACAGCTGTTGAAGGTTATAGTAACAGATATTAAAGGTCATAGTAAAAGCTGTTGAAGGTTATAGTAACAGCTGTTGAAGGTTATAGTAACAGATATTAAAGGTTATAATAACAGCTGTTGAAGGTTATAGTAACAGCTGTTAAAGGTTATAGTAACAGCTGTTGAAGGTTATAGTAATAGCTGTTGAAAGTTATAGTAACAGATATTAAAGGTTATAGTAACAGATGTTGAAGATTATAGTAACAGCTGTTGAAGGTTATAGTAACAGCTGTTAAAGGTTATAGTAACAGCTGTTAAAGGTTATAGTAATAGCTGTTTAAAGTTTTATAACAGATATTAAAGGTTATAGTAACAGATGTTGAAAATTATAGTAACAGCTGTTGGAGGTTCTAGCAACAGATGTTAAAGGTCATAGTAACAGCTGTTAAAGGTTATAGTAACAGCTGTTGAAGGTTATAGCTACATATATTAAAGGTTATAGTAACAGCTGTTAAAGGTTATAGTAACAGCTGTTAAAGGTTATAGTAACAGCTGTTAAAGGTTATAGTAACAGCTGTTGAAGGTTATAGTAACAGCTGTTAAAGGGCATAGTAACAGCTGTTAAAGGTTATAGTAACAGCTGTTGAAGGTTATAGTAACAGATATTAAAGGTTATAGTAACAGCTGTTGAAGGTTATAGTAACATCTGTTAAAGGTTATAGTAACAGCTGTTGAAAGTTATAGTAACAGCTGTTAAAGGTTATAGTAACAGCTGTTAAAGGTTATAGTAACATCTATTGAAAGTTATAGTAAAGGCTGTTGAAGGTTATAGTAATAGCTGTTGAAGATTATAGTAACAGCTATTAAAGGTTATAGTAACAGATGTTTAAGTTTATAGTAACAGCTGTTGAAGGTTATAGTAACAGCTGTTAAAGGTTATAGTAACAGCTGTTGAATGTTATAGTAACAGATATTAAAGGTTATAGTAACAGCTGTTGAAGGTTATAGTAACAGCTGTTGAAGGTTATAGTAACAGCTGTTGAAGGTTATAGTAACAGCTGTTGAAGGTCTAGTAACAGCTGTTAAAGGTTATAGTAACAGCTGTTAAAGGTTATAGTAACAGCTGTTAAAGGTTATAGTAACAGCTGTTAAAGGTTATAGTAACAGCTGTTGAAGGTTATAGTAACAGCTGTTAAAGGTTATAGTAACAGATGTTGAAGGTTATAGTAACAGCTGTTGAAATGTTAGTAACAGCTGTTAAAGGTTATAGTAACAGCTGTTAAAGGTTATAGTAACAGCTTTTGAAGATTATAGTAACAGCTGTTAAAGGTTATAGTAACAGCTGTTGAAGGTTATAGTAACAGCTGTTAAAGGTTATAGTAACAGCTGTTGAAGTTTATAGTAATAGCTGTTAAAGGTTATAGTAACAGCTGTTGAAGGTTATAGTAACAGCTGTTGAAGGTTATAGTAATAGCTGTTGAAGTTTATAGTAATAGCTGTTGAAAGTTATAGTAACAGATGTTAAAGGTTATAGTAACAGATCTTGAAGATTATAGTAACAGATGTTGAAGGTTATAGTAACAGATGTTGAAGGTTATAATAACAGCTGTTGAAGGTTATAGTAACAGCTGTTGAAGGTTATAGTAATAGCTGTTGAAAGTTATAGTAACAGATATTAAAAGTTATAGTAACAGATGTTGAAGATTATAGTAACAGCTGTTGAAGGTTATAGTAACAGCTGTTAAAAGTTATAGTAACAGCTGTTAAAAGTTATAGTAATAGCTGTTGAAAGTTATAGTAACAGATATTAAAGGTTATAGTAACAGATGTTGAAGATTATAGTAACAGCTGTTGGAGGTTCTAGCAACAGATGTTGAAGGTTATAGTAACAGCCGTTGAAGGTTATAGTAACAGCTGTTGAAGGTTATAGAAATAGCTGTTGAAAGTTACAGTAACAGCTGTTGAAGGTTATAGTAACAGATGTTGAAGGTTATAGTAACAGCTGTTGAAGGTTATAGTAACAGCTGTTAAATGTTATAGTAACAGCTGTTGAAGGTTATAGTAACAGCTGTTGAAAGTTAAAGTAATAGCTGTTGAAAGTTATAGTAAAAGCTGTTGAAGGTTATAGTAACAGCTGTTGAAGGTTATAGTAACAGATATTAAAGGTCATAGTAAAAGCTGTTGAAGGTTATAGTAACAGCTGTTGAAGGTTATAGTAACAGATATTAAAGGTTATAATAACAGCTGTTGAAGGTTATAGTAACAGCTGTTAAAGGTTATAGTAACAGCTGTTGAAGGTTATAGTAATAGCTGTTGGAAGTTATAGTAACAGATATTAAAGGTTATAGTAACAGATGTTGAAGATTATAGTAACAGCTGTTGAAGGTTATAGTAACAGCTGTTAAAGGTTATAGTAACAGCTGTTAAAGGTTATAGTAATAGCTGTTTAAAGTTTTATAACAGATATTAAAGGTTATAGTAACAGATGTTGAAAATTATAGTAACAGCTGTTGGAGGTTCTAGCAACAGATGTTAAAGGTCATAGTAACAGCTGTTAAAGGTTATAGTAACAGCTGTTGAAGGTTATAGCTACATATATTAAAGGTTATAGTAACAGCTGTTAAAGGTTATAGTAACAGCTGTTAAAGGTTATAGTAACAGCTGTTAAAGGTTATAGTAACAGCTGTTGAAGGTTATAGTAACAGCTGTTAAAGAGCATAGTAACAGCTGTTAAAGGTTATAGTAACAGCTGTTGAAGGTTATAGTAACAGATATTAAAGGTTATAGTAACAGCTGTTGAAGGTTATAGTAACATCTGTTAAAGGTTATAGTAACAGCTGTTGAAAGTTATAGTAACAGCTGTTAAAGGTTATAGTAACAGCTGTTAAAGGTTATAGTAACATCTGTTGAACGTTATAGTAAAGGCTGTTGAAGGTTATAGTAATAGCTGTTGGAGATTATAGTAACAGCTATTAAAGGTTATAGTAACAGATGTTGAAGTTTATAGTAACAGCTGTTGAAGGTTATAGTAACAGCTGTTAAAGGTTATAGTAACAGCTGTTGAATGTTATAGTAACAGATATTAAAGGTTATAGTAACAGCTGTTGAAGGTTATAGTAACAGCTGTTGAAGGTTATAGTAACAGCTGTTGAAGGTTATAGTAACAGCTGTTGAAGGTTATAGTAACAGCTGTTAAAGGTTATAGTAACAGCTGTTGAAGGTTATAGTAACAGCTGTTAAAGGTTATAGTAACAGCTGTTGAAGTTTATAGTAATAGCTGTTAAAGGTTATAGTAACAGCTGTTGAAGGTTATAGTAACAGCTGTTGAAGGTTATAGTAATAGCTGTTGAAGTTTATAGTAATAGCTGTTGAAAGTTATAGTAACAGATGTTAAAGGTTATAGTAACAGATCTTGAAGATTATAGTAACAGCTGTTGAAGGTTATAGTAACAGATGTTGAAGGTTATAATAACAGCTGTTGAAGGTTATAGTAACAGCTGTTGAAGGTTATAGTAATAGCTGTTGAAAGTTATAGTAACAGATATTAAAAGTTATAGTAACAGATGTTGAAGATTATAGTAACAGCTGTTGAAGGTTATAGTAATAGCTGTTGAAAGTTATAGTAACAGATATTAAAGGTTATAGTAACAGATGTTGAAGATTATAGTAACAGCTGTTGGAGGTTCTAGCAACAGATGTTGAAGGTTATAGTAACAGCCGTTGAAGGTTATAGTAACAGCTGTTGAAGGTTATAGAAATAGCTGTTGAAAGTTACAGTAACAGCTGTTGAAGGTTATAGTAACAGATGTTGAAGGTTATAGTAACAGCTGTTGAAGGTTATAGTAACAGCTGTTAAATGTTATAGTAACAGCTGTTGAAGGTTATAGTAACAGCTGTTGAAAGTTAAAGTAATAGCTGTTGAAAGTTATAGTAAAAGCTGTTGAAGGTTATAGTAACAGCTGTTGAAGGTTATAGTAACAGATATTAAAGGTCATAGTAAAAGCTGTTGAAGGTTATAGTAACAGCTGTTGAAGGTTATAGTAACAGATATTAAAGGTTATAATAACAGCTGTTGAAGGTTATAGTAACAGCTGTTAAAGGTTATAGTAACAGCTGTTGAAGGTTATAGTAATAGCTGTTGAAAGTTATAGTAACAGATATTAAAGGTTATAGTAACAGATGTTGAAGATTATAGTAACAGCTGTTGAAGGTTATAGTAACAGCTGTTAAAGGTTATAGTAACAGCTGTTAAAGGTTATAGTAATAGCTGTTTAAAGTTTTATAACAGATATTAAAGGTTATAGTAACAGATGTTGAAAATTATAGTAACAGCTGTTGGAGGTTCTAGCAACAGATGTTAAAGGTCATAGTAACAGCTGTTAAAGGTTATAGTAACAGCTGTTGAAGGTTATAGCTACATATATTAAAGGTTATAGTAACAGCTGTTAAAGGTTATAGTAACAGCTGTTAAAGGTTATAGTAACAGCTGTTAAAGGTTATAGTAACAGCTGTTGAAGGTTATAGTAACAGCTGTTAAAGGGCATAGTAACAGCTGTTAAAGGTTATAGTAACAGCTGTTGAAGGTTATAGTAACAGATATTAAAGGTTATAGTAACAGCTGTTGAAGGTTATAGTAACATCTGTTAAAGGTTATAGTAACAGCTGTTGAAAGTTATAGTAACAGCTGTTAAAGGTTATAGTAACAGCTGTTAAAGGTTATAGTAACATCTGTTGAACGTTATAGTAAAGGCTGTTGAAGGTTATAGTAATAGCTGTTGGAGATTATAGTAACAGCTATTAAAGGTTATAGTAACAGATGTTGAAGTTTATAGTAACAGCTGTTGAAGGTTATAGTAACAGCTGTTAAAGGTTATAGTAACAGCTGTTGAATGTTATAGTAACAGATATTAAAGGTTATAGTAACAGCTGTTGAAGGTTATAGTAACAGCTGTTGAAGATTATAGTAACAGCTGTTGAAGGTTATAGTAACAGCTGTTGAAGGTTATAGTAACAGCTGTTAAAGGTTATAGTAACAGCTGTTGAAAGTTATAGTAACAGCTGTTAAAGGTTATAGTAACAGCTGTTAAAGGTTATAGTAACATCTGTTGAAAGTTATAGTAAAGGCTGTTGAAGGTTATAGTAATAGCTGTTGAAGATTATAGTAACAGCTATTAAAGGTTATAGTAACAGATGTTGAAGTTTATAGTAACAGCTGTTGAAGGTTATAGTAACAGCTGTTAAAGGTTATAGTAACAGCTGTTGAATGTTATAGTAACAGATATTAAAGGTTATAGTAACAGCTGTTGAAGGTTATAGTAACAGCTGTTGAAGGTTATAGTAACAGCTGTTGAAGGTTATAGTAACAGCTGTTGAAGGTCTAGTAACAGCTGTTAAAGGTTATAGTAACAGCTGTTAAAGGTTATAGTAACAGCTGTTGAAGGTTATAGTAACAGCTGTTAAAGGTTATAGTAACAGATGTTGAAGGTTATAGTAACAGCTGTTGAAATGTTAGTAACAGCTGTTAAAGGTTATAGTAACAGCTGTTAAAGGTTATAGTAACAGTTTTTGAAGATTATAGTAACAGATGTTAAAGGTTATAGTAACAGCTGTTGAAGGTTATAGTAACAGCTGTTAAAGGTTATAGTAACAGCTGTTGAAGGTTATAGTAATAGCTGTTAAAGGTTATAGTAACAGCTGTTGAAGGTTATAGTAACAGCTGTTGAAGGTTATAGTAATAGCTGTTGAAGTTTATAGTAATAGCTGTTGAAAGTTATAGTAACAGATGTTAAAGGTTATAGTAACAGATCTTGAAGATTATAGTAACAGATGTTGAAGGTTATAGTAACAGATGTTGAAGGTTATAATAACAGCTGTTGAAGGTTATAGTAACAGCTGTTGAAGGTTATAGTAATAGCTGTTGAAAGTTATAGTAACAGATATTAAAGGTTATAGTAACAGATGTTGAAGATTATAGTAACAGCTGTTGGAGGTTCTAGCAACAGATGTTGAAGGTTATAGTAACAGCCGTTGAAGGTTATAGTAACAGCTGTTGAAGGTATTGAAATAGCTGTTGAAAGTTACAGTAACAGCTGTTGAAGGTTATAGTAACAGATGTTGAAGGTTATAGTAACAGCTGTTGAAGGTTATAGTAACAGCTGTTCAATGGTATAGTAACAGCTGTTGAAGGTTATAGTAACAGCTGTTGAAAGTTAAAGTAATAGCTGTTGAAAGTTATAGTAAAAGCTGTTGAAGGTTATAGTAACAGCTGTTGAAGGTTATAGTAACAGATATTAAAGGTCATAGTAAAAGCTGTTGAAGGTTATAGTAACAGCTGTTGAAGGTTATAGTAACAGATATTAAAGGTTATAATAACAGCTGTTGAAGGTTATAGTAACAGCTGTTAAAGGTTATAGTAACAGCTGTTGAAGGTTATAGTAATAGCTGTTGAAAGTTATAGTAACAGATATTAAAGGTTATAGTAACAGATGTTGAAGATTATAGTAACAGCTGTTGAAGGTTATAGTAACAGCTGTTAAAGATTATAGTAACAGCTGTTGAATGTTATAGTAACAGATATTAAAGGTTATACCAACAGCTGTTGAAAGTTAAAGTAATAGCTGTTGAAAGTTATAGTAAAAGCTGTTGAAGGTTATAGTAACAGCTGTTGAAGGTTATAGTAACAGATATTAAAGGTCATAGTAAAAGCTGTTGAAGGTTATAGTAACAGCTGTTGAAGGTTATAGTAACAGATATTAAAGGTTATAATAACAGCTGTTGAAGGTTATAGTAACAGCTGTTAAAGGTTATAGTAACAGCTGTTGAAGGTTATAGTAATAGCTGTTGAAAGTTATAGTAACAGATATTAAAGGTTATAGTAACAGATGTTGAAGATTATAGTAACAGCTGTTGAAGGTTATAGTAACAGCTGTTAAAGATTATAGTAACAGCTGTTAAAGGTTATAGTAATAGCTGTTTAAAGTTTTATAACAGATATTAAAGGTTATAGTAACAGATGTTGAAAATTATAGTAACAGCTGTTGGAGGTTCTAGCAACAGATGTTAAAGGTCATAGTAACAGCTGTTAAAGGTTATAGTAACAGCTGTTGAAGGTTATAGCTACATATATTAAAGGTTATAGTAACAGCTGTTAAAGGTTATAGTAACAGCTGTTAAAGGTTATAGTAACAGCTGTTAAAGGTTATAGTAACAGCTGTTGAAGGTTATAGTAACAGCTGTTAAAGGGCATAGTAACAGCTGTTAAAGGTTATAGTAACAGCTGTTGAAGGTTATAGTAACAGATATTAAAAGTTATAGTAACAGCTGTTAAAAGTTATAGTAATAGCTGTTGAAAGTTATAGTAACAGATATTAAAGGTTATAGTAACAGATGTTGAAGATAATAGTAACAGCTGTTGGAGGTTCTAGCAACAGATGTTGAAGGTTATAGTAACAGCCGTTGAAGGTTATAGTAACAGATGTTGAAGGTTATAGTAACAGCTGTTGAAGGTTATAGTAACAGCTGTTAAATGTTATAGTAACGGCTGTTGAAGGTTATAGTAACAGCTGTTGAAAGTTATAGTAATAGCTGTTGAAAGTTATAGTAAAAGCTGTTGAAGGTTATAGTAACAGCTGTTGAAGGTTATAGTAACAGATATTAAAGGTCATAGTAAAAGCTGTTGAAGGTAATAGTAACAGCTGTTGAAGGTTATAGTAACAGATATTAAAGGTTATAATAACAGCTGTTGAAGGTTATAGTAACAGCTGTTAAAGGTTATAGTAACAGCTGTTGAAGATTATAGTAACAGCTGTTGAAGGTTATAGTAACAGCTGTTAAAGGTTATAGTAACAGCTGTTAAAGGTTATAGTAATAGCTGTTTAAAGTTTTATAACAGATATTAAAGGTTATAGTAACAGATGTTGAAAATTATAGTAACAGCTGTTGGAGGTTCTAGCAACAGATGTTAAAGGTCATAGTAACAGCTGTTAAAGGTTATAGTAACAGCTGTTGAAGGTTATAGCTACAGATATTAAAGGTTATAGTAACAGCTGTTAAAGGTTATAGTAACAGCTGTTAAAGGTTATAGTAACAGCTGTTAAAGGTTATAGTAACAGCTGTTGAAGGTTATAGTAACAGCTGTTAAAGGGCATAGTAACAGCTGTTAAAGGTTATAGTAACAGCTGTTGAAGGTTATAGTAACAGATATTAAAGGTTATAGTAACAGCTGTTGAAGGTTATAGTAACAGCTGTTAAAGGTTATAGTAACAGCTGTTGAAAGTTATAGTAACAGCTGTTAAAGGTTATAGTAACAGCTGTTAAAGGTTATAGTAACATCTGTTGAACGTTATAGTAAAGGCTGTTGAAGGTTATAGTAATAGCTGTTGAAGATTATAGTAACAGCTATTAAAGGTTATAGTAACAGATGTTGAAGTTTATAGTAACAGCTGTTGAAGGTTATAGTAACAGCTGTTAAAGGTTATAGTAACAGCTGTTGAATGTTATAGTAACAGATATTAAAGGTTATAGTAACAGCTGTTGAAGGTTATAGTAACAGCTGTTGAAGGTTATAATAACAGCTGTTGAAGGTCTAGTAACAGCTGTTAAAGGTTATAGTAACAGCTGTTAAAGGTTATAGTAACAGCTGTTGAAGGTTATAGTAACAGCTGTTAAAGGTTATAGTAACAGCTGTTGAAGGTTATAGTAACAGCTGTTGAAGGTTATAGTAACAGCTGTTAAAGGTTATAGTAACAGATGTTGAAGGTCATAGTAACAGCTGTTAAAGGTTATAGTAACAGCTGTTGAAGGTTATAGTAACAGATATTAAAGGTTATAGTAACAGCTGTTGAAGGTTATAGTAACAGCTGTTAAAGGTTATAGTAACAGCTGTTGAAAGTTATAGTAACAGCTGTTAAAGGTTATAGTAACAGCTGTTAAAGGTTATAGTAACATCTGTTGAAAGTTATAGTAAAGGCTGTTGAAGGTTATAGTAATAGCTGTTGAAGATTATAGTAACAGCTATTAAAGGTTATAGTAACAGATGTTGAAGTTTATAGTAACAGCTGTTGAAGGTTATAGTAACAGCTGTTAAAGGTTATAGTAACAGCTGTTGAATGTTATAGTAACAGATATTAAAGGTTATAGTAACAGCTGTTGAAGGTTATAGTAACAGCTGTTGAAGGTTATAGTAACAGCTGTTGAAGGTTATAGTAACAGCTGTTGAAGGTCTAGTAACAGCTGTTAAAGGTTATAGTAACAGCTGTTAAAGGTTATAGTAACAGCTGTTGAAGGTTATAGTAACAGATATTAAAGGTTATAATAACAGCTGTTGAAGGTTATAGTAACAGCTGTTAAAGGTTATAGTAACAGCTGTTGAAGATTATAGTAACAGCTGTTGAAGGTTATAGTAACAGCTGTTAAAGGTTATAGTAACAGCTGTTAAAGGTTATAGTAATAGCTGTTTAAAGTTTTATAACAGATATTAAAGGTTATAGTAACAGATGTTGAAAATTATAGTAACAGCTGTTGGAGGTTCTAGCAACAGATGTTAAAGGTCATAGTAACAGCTGTTAAAGGTTATAGTAACAGCTGTTGAAGGTTATAGCTACAGATATTAAAGGTTATAGTAACAGCTGTTAAAGGTTATAGTAACAGCTGTTAAAGGTTATAGTAACAGCTGTTAAAGGTTATAGTAACAGCTGTTGAAGGTTATAGTAACAGCTGTTAAAGGGCATAGTAACAGCTGTTAAAGGTTATAGTAACAGCTGTTGAAGGTTATAGTAACAGATATTAAAGGTTATAGTAACAGCTGTTGAAGGTTATAGTAACAGCTGTTAAAGGTTATAGTAACAGCTGTTGAAAGTTATAGTAACAGCTGTTAAAGGTTATAGTAACAGCTGTTAAAGGTTATAGTAACATCTGTTGAACGTTATAGTAAAGGCTGTTGAAGGTTATAGTAATAGCTGTTGAAGATTATAGTAACAGCTATTAAAGGTTATAGTAACAGATGTTGAAGTTTATAGTAACAGCTGTTGAAGGTTATAGTAACAGCTGTTAAAGGTTATAGTAACAGCTGTTGAATGTTATAGTAACAGATATTAAAGGTTATAGTAACAGCTGTTGAAGGTTATAGTAACAGCTGTTGAAGGTTATAATAACAGCTGTTGAAGGTCTAGTAACAGCTGTTAAAGGTTATAGTAACAGCTGTTAAAGGTTATAGTAACAGCTGTTGAAGGTTATAGTAACAGCTGTTAAAGGTTATAGTAACAGCTGTTGAAGGTTATAGTAACAGCTGTTGAAGGTTATAGTAACAGCTGTTAAAGGTTATAGTAACAGATGTTGAAGGTCATAGTAACAGCTGTTAAAGGTTATAGTAACAGCTGTTGAAGGTTATAGTAACAGATATTAAAGGTTATAGTAACAGCTGTTGAAGGTTATAGTAACAGCTGTTAAAGGTTATAGTAACAGCTGTTGAAAGTTATAGTAACAGCTGTTAAAGGTTATAGTAACAGCTGTTAAAGGTTATAGTAACATCTGTTGAAAGTTATAGTAAAGGCTGTTGAAGGTTATAGTAATAGCTGTTGAAGATTATAGTAACAGCTATTAAAGGTTATAGTAACAGATGTTGAAGTTTATAGTAACAGCTGTTGAAGGTTATAGTAACAGCTGTTAAAGGTTATAGTAACAGCTGTTGAATGTTATAGTAACAGATATTAAAGGTTATAGTAACAGCTGTTGAAGGTTATAGTAACAGCTGTTGAAGGTTATAGTAACAGCTGTTGAAGGTTATAGTAACAGCTGTTGAAGGTCTAGTAACAGCTGTTAAAGGTTATAGTAACAGCTGTTAAAGGTTATAGTAACAGCTGTTGAAGGTTATAGTAACAGCTGTTAAAGGTTATAGTAACAGCTGTTGAAGGTTATAGTAACAGCTGTTAAAGGTTATAGTAACAGATGTTGAAGGTTATAGTAACAGCTGTTGAAATGTTAGTAACAGCTGTTAAAGGTTATAGTAACAGCTGTTAAAGGTTATAGTAACAGATGTTGAAGGTTATAGTAACAGCTGTTGAAATGTTAGTAACAGCTGTTAAAGGTTATAGTAACAGCTGTTAAAGGTTATAGTAACAGCTGTTAAAGGTTATAGTAACAGCTGTTAAAGGTTATAGTAACAGCTGTTGAAGGTTATAGTAACAGCTGTTAAAGGTTATAGTAACAGCTGTTGAAGTTTATAGTAATAGCTGTTAAAGGTTATAGTAACAGCTGTTGAAGGTTATAGTAACAGCTGTTGAAGGTTATAGTAATAGCTGTTGAAGTTTATAGTAATAGCTGTTGAAAGTTATAGTAACAGATGTTAAAGGTTATAGTAACAGATCTTGAAGATTATAGTAACAGATGTTGAAGGTTATAGTAACAGATGTTGAAGGTTATAATAACAGCTGTTGAAGGTTATAGTAACAGCTGTTGAAGGTTATAGTAATAGCTGTTGAAAGTTATAGTAACAGATATTAAAGGTTATAGTAACAGATGTTGAAGATTATAGTAACAGCTGTTGAAGGTTATAGTAACAGCTGTTAAAAGTTATAGTAACAGCTGTTAAAAGTTATAGTAATAGCTGTTGAAAGTTATAGTAACAGATATTAAAGGTTATAGTAACAGATGTTGAAGATTATAGTAACAGCTGTTGGAGGTTCTAGCAACAGATGTTGAAGGTTATAGTAACAGCCGTTGAAGGTTATAGTAACAGCTGTTGAAGGTTATAGTAACAGCTGTTGAAGGTTATAGTAACAGCTGTTGAAGGTTATAGTAACAGATGTTGAAGGTTATAGTAACAGCTGTTGAAGGTTATAGTAACAGCTGTTAAATGTTATAGTAACAGCTGTTGAAGGTTATAGTAACAGCTGTTGAAAGTTAAAGTAATAGCTGTTGAAAGTTATAGTAAAAGCTGTTGAAGGTTATAGTAACAGCTGTTGAAGGTTATAGTAACAGATATTAAAGGTCATAGTAAAAGCTGTTGAAGGTTATAGTAACAGCTGTTGAAGGTTATAGTAACAGATATTAAAGGTTATAATAACAGCTGTTGAAGGTTATAGTAACAGCTGTTAAAGGTTATAGTAACAGCTGTTGAAGGTTATAGTAATAGCTGTTGAAAGTTATAGTAACAGATATTAAAGGTTATAGTAACAGATGTTGAAGATTATAGTAACAGCTGTTGAAGGTTATAGTAACAGCTGTTAAAGGTTATAGTAACAGCTGTTAAAGGTTATAGTAATAGCTGTTTAAAGTTTTATAACAGATATTAAAGGTTATAGTAACAGATGTTGAAAATTATAGTAACAGCTGTTGGAGGTTCTAGCAACAGATGTTAAAGGTCATAGTAACAGCTGTTAAAGGTTATAGTAACAGCTGTTGAAGGTTATAGCTACATATATTAAAGGTTATAGTAACAGCTGTTAAAGGTTATAGTAACAGCTTTTAAAGGTTATAGTAACAGCTGTTAAAGGTTATAGTAACAGCTGTTGAAGGTTATAGTAACAGCTGTTAAAGGGCATAGTAACAGCTGTTAAAGGTTATAGTAACAGCTGTTGAAGGTTATAGTAACAGATATTAAAGGTTATAGTAACAGCTGTTAAAGGTTATAGTAACATCTGTTAAAGGTTATAGTAACAGCTGTTGAAAGTTATAGTAACAGCTGTTAAAGGTTATAGTAACAGCTGTTAAAGGTTATAGTAACATCTGTTGAACGTTACAGTAAAGGCTGTTGAAGGTTATAGTAATAGCTGTTGGAGATTATAGTAACAGCTATTAAAGGTTATAGTAACAGATGTTGAAGTTTATAGTAACAGCTGTTGAATGTTATAGTAACAGCTGTTAAAGGTTATAGTAACAGCTGTTGAATGTTATAGTAACAGATATTAAAGGTTATAGTAACAGCTGTTGAAGGTTATAGTAACAGCTGTTGAAGGTTATAGTAACAGCTGTTGAAGGTTATAATAACAGCTGTTGAAGGTCATAGTAACAGCTGTTAAAGGTTATAGTAACAGCTGTTGAAGGTTATAGTAACAGATATTAAAGGTTATAGTAACAGCTGTTGAAGGTTATAGTAACAGCTGTTAAAGGTTATAGTAACAGCTGTTGAAAGTTATAGTAACAGCTGTTAAAGGTTATAGTAACAGCTGTTAAAGGTTATAGTAACATCTGTTGAAAGTTATAGTAAAGGCTGTTGAAGGTTATAGTAATAGCTGTTGAAGATTATAGTAACAGCTATTAAAGGTTATAGTAACAGATGTTGAAGTTTATAGTAACAGCTGTTGAAGGTTATAGTAACAGCTGTTAAAGGTTATAGTAACAGCTGTTGAATGTTATAGTAACAGATATTAAAGGTTATAGTAACAGCTGTTGAAGGTTATAGTAACAGCTGTTGAAGGTTATAGTAACAGCTGTTGAAGGTTATAGTAACAGCTGTTGAAGGTCTAGTAACAGCTGTTAAAGGTTATAGTAACAGCTGTTAAAGGTTATAGTAACAGCTGTTGAAGGTTATAGTAACAGCTGTTAAAGGTTATAGTAACAGATGTTGAAGGTTATAGTAACAGCTGTTGAAATGTTAGTAACAGCTGTTAAAGGTTATAGTAACAGCTGTTAAAGGTTATAGTAACAGCTTTTGAAGATTATAGTAACAGCTGTTAAAGGTTATAGTAACAGCTGTTGAAGGTTATAGTAACAGCTGTTAAAGGTTATAGTAACAGCTGTTGAAGGTTATAGTAATAGCTGTTAAAGGTTATAGTAACAGCTGTTGAAGGTTATAGTAACAGCTGTTGAAGGTTATAGTAATAGCTGTTGAAGTTTATAGTAATAGCTGTTAAAGTTATAGTAACAGATGTTAAAGGTTATAGTAACAGATCTTGAAGATTATAGTAACAGATGTTGAAGGTTATAGTAACAGATGTTGAAGGTTATAATAACAGCTGTTGAAGGTTATAGTAACAGCTGTTGAAGGTTATAGTAATAGCTGTTGAAAGTTATAGTAACAGATATTAAAGGTTATAGTAACAGATGTTGAAGATTATAGTAACAGCTGTTGAAGGTTATAGTAACAGCTGTTAAAAGTTATAGTAACAGCTGTTAAAAGTTATAGTAATAGCTGTTGAAAGTTATAGTAACAGATATTAAAGGTTATAGTAACAGATGTTGAAGATTATAGTAACAGCTGTTGGAGGTTCTAGCAACAGATGTTGAAGGTTATAGTAACAGCCGTTGAAGGTTATAGTAACAGCTGTTGAAGGTTATAGAAATAGCTGTTGAAAGTTACAGTAACAGCTGTTGAAGGTTATAGTAACAGATGTTGAAGGTTATAGTAACAGCTGTTGAAGGTTATAGTAACAGCTGTTCAATGTTATAGTAACAGCTGTTGAAGGTTATAGTAACAGCTGTTGAAAGTTAAAGTAATAGCTGTTGAAAGTTATAGTAAAAGCTGTTGAAGGTTATAGTAACAGCTGTTGAAGGTTATAGTAACAGATATTAAAGGTCATAGTAAAAGCTGTTGAAGGTTATAGTAACAGCTGTTGAAGGTTATAGTAACAGATATTAAAGGTTATAATAACAGCTGTTGAAGGTTATAGTAACAGCTGTTAAAGGTTATAGTAACAGCTGTTGAAGGTTATAGTAATAGCTGTTGAAAGTTATAGTAACAGATATTAAAGGTTATAGTAACAGATGTTGAAGATTATAGTAACAGCTGTTGAAGGTTATAGTAACAGCTGTTAAAGATTATAGTAACAGCTGTTGAATGTTATAGTAACAGATATTAAAGGTTATACTAACAGCTGTTGAAAGTTAAAGTAATAGCTGTTGAAAGTTATAGTAAAAGCTGTTGAAGGTTATAGTAACAGCTGTTGAAGGTTATAGTAACAGATATTAAAGGTCATAGTAAAAGCTGTTGAAGGTTATAGTAACAGCTGTTGAAGGTTATAGTAACAGATATTAAAGGTTATAATAACAGCTGTTGAAGGTTATAGTAACAGCTGTTAAAGGTTATAGTAACAGCTGTTGAAGGTTATAGTAATAGCTGTTGAAAGTTATAGTAACAGATATTAAAGGTTATAGTAACAGATGTTGAAGATTATAGTAACAGCTGTTGAAGGTTATAGTAACAGCTGTTAAAGATTATAGTAACAGCTGTTAAAGGTTATAGTAATAGCTGTTTAAAGTTTTATAACAGATATTAAAGGTTATAGTAACAGATGTTGAAAATTATAGTAACAGCTGTTGGAGGTTCTAGCAACAGATGTTAAAGGTCATAGTAACAGCTGTTAAAGGTTATAGTAACAGCTGTTGAAGGTTATAGCTACATATATTAAAGGTTATAGTAACAGCTGTTAAAGGTTATAGTAACAGCTGTTAAAGGTTATAGTAACAGCTGTTAAAGGTTATAGTAACAGCTGTTGAAGGTTATAGTAACAGCTGTTAAAGGGCATAGTAACAGCTGTTAAAGGTTATAGTAACAGCTGTTGAAGGTTATAGTAACAGATATTAAAGGTTATAGTAACAGCTGTTGAAGGTTATAGTAACATCTGTTAAAGGTTATAGTAACAGCTGTTGAAAGTTATAGTAACAGCTGTTAAAGGTTATAGTAACAGCTGTTAAAGGTTATAGTAACATCTGTTGAACGTTATAGTAAAGCCTGTTGAAGGTTATAGTAATAGCTGTTGGAGATTATAGTAACAGCTATTAAAGGTTATAGTAACAGATGTTGAAGTTTATAGTAACAGCTGTTGAAGGTTATAGTAACAGCTGTTAAAGGTTATAGTAACAGCTGTTGAATGTTATAGTAACAGATATTAAAGGTTATACTAACAGCTGTTGAAGGTTATAGTAACAGCTGTTGAAGGTTATAGTAACAGCTGTTGAAGGTTATAATAACAGCTGTTGAAGGTCTAGTAACAGCTGTTAAAGGTTATAGTAACAGCTGTTAAAGGTTATAGTAACAGCTGTTGAAGGTTATAGTAACAGCTGTTAAAGGTTATAGTAACAGCTGTTGAAGGTTATAGTAACAGCTGTTGAAGGTTATAGTAACAGCTGTTAAAGGTTATAGTAACAGATGTTGTAGGTTATAGTAACAGCTGTTGAAATGTTAGTAACAGCTGGTAAAGGTTATAGTAACAGCTGTTAAAGGTTATAGTAACAGCTGTTGAAGGTTATAGTAACAGTTGTTAAAGGTTATAGTAACAGCTGTTGAAGGTTATAGTAACAGCTGTTAAAGGTTATAGTAACAGTTGTTGAAGTTTATAGTAATAGCTGTTAAAGGTTATAGTAACAGCTGTTGAAGGTTATAGTAACAGCTGTTGAAGGTTATAGTAATAGCTGTTGAAGTTTATAGTAATAGCTGTTGAAAGTTATAGTAACAGATGTTAAAGGTTATAGTAACAGATCTTGAAGATTATAGTAACAGCTGTTGAAGGTTATAGTAACAGATGTTGAAGGTTATAATAACAGCTGTTGAAGGTTATAGTAACAGCTGTTGAAGGTTATGGTAATAGCTGTTGAAAGTTATAGTAACAGATATTAAAGGTTATAGTAACAGATGTTGAAGATTATAGTAACAGCTGTTGAAGGTTATAGTAACAGCAGTTAAATGTTATAGTAACAGCTGTTAAAGGTTATAGTAATAGCTGTTGAAAGTTATACTAACAGATATTAAAGGTTATAGTAACAGATGTTGAAGATTATAGTAACAGCTGTTGGAGGTTCTAGCAACAGATGTTGAAGGTTATAGTAACAGCCGTTGAAGGTTATAGTAACAGCTGTTGAAGGTTATAGTAATAGCTGTTGAAAGTTACAGTAACAGCTGTTGAAGGTTATAGAACCAGCTGTTGAAGGTTATAGTAGCAGCTGTTGAAGGTTATAGTAACAGATATTAAAGGTTATAGTAACAGCTGTTAAAGGTTATAGTAACAGCTGTTGAAGGTTATAGTAACAGCTGTTGAAGATTAAAGTAACAGCTGTTGAAGGTTATAGTAACAGATATTAAAGGTTATAGTAACAGCTGTTAAAGGTTATAGTAACAGCTGTTGAAAGTTATAGTAACAGCTGTTGAAGGTTATAGTAACAGCTGTTGAAAATTATAGTAAAAGCTGTTGAAGGTTATAGTAACAGCTGTTAAAGGTTATAGTAACAGCTGTTGAAGGTTATAGTAACAGCTGTTAAAGGTCATAGTAACAGCTGTTAAAGGTTATAGTAACAGCTGTTGAAGGTTATAGTTACAGATATTAAAGGTTATAGTAACAGCTGTTAAACGTTATAGTAACAGCTGTTAAAGGTTATAGTAACAGCTGTTAAAGGTTATAGTAACAGCTGTTGAAGGTTATAGTAACAGCTGTTAAAGGTCATAGTAACAGCTGTTAAAGGTTATAGTAACAGCTGTTGAAGGTTATAGTAACAGATATTAAAGGTTATAGTAACAGCTGTTGAAGGTTATAGTAACAGCTGTTAAAGGTTATAGTAACAGCTGTTGAAAGTTATAGTAACAGCTGTTAAAGGTTATAGTAACAGCTGTTAAAGGTTATAGTAACATCTGTTGAAAGTTATAGTAAAGGCTGTTGAAGGTTATAGTAATAGCTGTTGAAGCTTATAGTAACAGCTATTAAAGGTTATAGTAACAGATGTTGAAGTTTATAGTAACAGCTGTTGAAGGTTATAGTAACAGCTGTTAAAGGTTATAGTAACAGCTGTTGAATGTTATAGTAACAGATATTAAAGGTTATAGTAACAGCTGTTGAAGGTTATAGTAACAGCTGTTGAAGGTTATAGTAACAGCTGTTGAAGGTTATAGTAACAGCTGTTGAAGGTCTAGTAACAGCTGTTAAAGGTTATAGTAACAGCTGTTAAAGGTTATAGTAACAGCTGTTGAAGGTTATAGTAACAGCTGTTAAAGGTTATAGTAACAGCTGTTGAAGGTTATAGTAACAGCTGTTAAAGGTTATAGTAACAGATGTTGAAGGTTATAGTAACAGCTGTTGAAATGTTAGTAACAGCTGTTAAAGGTTATAGTAACAGCTGTTAAAGGTTATAGTAACAGCTTTTGAAGATTATAGTAACAGCTGTTAAAGGTTATAGTAACAGCTGTTGAAGGTTATAGTAACAGCTGTTAAATGTTATAGTAACAGCTGTTGAAGGTTATAGTAATAGCTGTTAAAGGTTATAGTAACAGCTGTTGAAGGTTATAGTAACAGCTGTTGAAGGTTATAGTAATAGCTGTTGAAGTTTATAGTAATAGCTGTTGAAAGTTATAGTAACAGATGTTAAAGGTTATAGTAACAGATCTTGAAGATTATAGTAACAGCCGTTGAAGGTTATAGTAACAGATGTTGAAGGTTATAATAACAGCTGTTGAAGGTTATAGTAACAGCTGTTGAAGGTTATAGTAATAGCTGTTGAAAGTTATAGTAATAGCTGTTGAAAGTTATAGTAACAGATGTTAAAGGTTATAGTAACAGATGTTGAAGATTATAGTAATAGCTGTTAAAGGTTATAGTAACAGCTGTTGAAGGTTATAGTAACAGCTGTTGAAGGTTATAGTAATAGCTGTTGAAGTTTATAGTAATAGCTGTTGAAAGTTATAGTAACAGATGTTAAAGGTTATAGTAACAGATCTTGAAGATTATAGTAACAGCTGTTGAAGGTTATAGTAACAGATGTTGAAGGTTATAATAACAGATGTTGAAGGTTATAGTAACAGCTGTTGAAGGTTATAGTAATAGCTGTTAAAGTTTATAGTAATAGCTGTTGAAAGTTATAGTAACAGATGTTAAAGGTTATAGTAACAGATGTTGAAGATTATAGTAACAGCTGTTGAAGGTTATAGTAACAGCTGTTAAAGGTTATAGTAACAGCTGTTAAAAGTTATAGTAATAGCTGTTGAAAGTTATAGTAACAGATATTAAAGGTTATAGTAACAGATGTTGAAGATTATAGTAACAGCTGTTGGAGGTTCTAGCAACAGATGTTGAAGGTTATAGTAACAGCCGTTGAAGGTTATAGTAACAGCTGTTGAAGGTTATAGAAATAGCTGTTGAAAGTTACAGTAACAGCTGTTGAAGGTTATAGTAACAGATGTTGAAGGTTATAGTAACAGCTGTTGAAGGTTATAGTAACAGCTGTTAAATGTTATAGTAACAGCTGTTGAAGGTTATAGTAACAGCTGTTGAAAGTTATAGTAATAGCTGTTGAAAGTTATAGTAAAAGCTGTTGAATGTTATAGTAACAGCTGTTGAAGGTTATAGTAACAGATATTAAAGGTCATAGTAAAAGCTGTTGAAGGTTATAGTAACAGCTGTTGAAGGTTATAGTAACAGATATTAAAGGTTATAATAACAGCTGTTGAAGGTTATAGTAACAGCTGTTAAAGGTTATAGTAACAGCTGTTGAAGGTTATAGTAATAGCTGTTGAAAGTTATAGTAACAGATATTAAAGGTTATAGTAACAGATGTTGAAGATTATAGTAACAGCTGTTGAAGGTTATAGTAACAGCTGTTAAAGGTTATAGTAACAGCTGTTAAAGGTTATAGTAATAGCTGTTTAAAGTTTTATAACAGATATTAAAGGTTATAGTAACAGATGTTGAAAATTATAGTAACAGCTGTTGGAGGTTCTAGCAACAGATGTTGAAGGTTATAGTAACAGCCGTTGAAGGTTATAGTAACAGCTGTTGAAGGTTATAGTAATAGCTGTTGAAAGTTACAGTAACAGCTGTTGAAGGTTATAGTAACAGATGTTGAAGGTTATAGTAACAGCTGTTGAAGGTTATAGTAACAGCTGTTAAAGGTTATAGTAACAGCTGTTGAAGGTTATAGTAACAGCTGTTGAAAGTTATAGTAATAGCTGTTGAAAGTTATAGTAACAGCTGTTGAAGGTTATAGTAACAGCTTTTGAAGGTTATAGTAACAGCTGTTAAAGGTTATAGTAACAGCTGTTAAAGGTTATAGTAATAGCTGTTAAAGGTTATAGTAACAGCTGTTAAAGGTTATAGTAATAGCTGTTAAAGGTTATAGTAACAGCTGTTAAAGGTTATAGTAACAGCTGTTAAAGGTTATAGTAACAGATGTTGAAGGTTATAGTAACAGCTGTTGAAATGTTAGTAACAGCTGTTGAAGGTTATAGTAACAGATGTCAAATCAAATTGTATTTGTCACATGCTCATATACAACAGGTGTAGACCTTACCGTGAAATGCTTACTTACAAGCCCTTAACCAACAATGCAGTTCAAGAAATAGAGTTAAGAAAATATTTGCCAAATAAACTAAAATAAAAAATTAAATATATAGTAAAAATAAGATTACATAACAATAACGAGGCTATATACAGGGGGTACCGGTACCGAGTCAATGTGCGGGGGTACAGGTTAGTCGAGGTAATTTGTACATGTACTGTAGGTAGGGGTTTGAGTTTGTATTTTGTATATGTGTGTGTATTTGTGTGTGTGTATATGTGTGTGTGAGTGTGTGTGCACGAGTCTATGTGTTTACCTGTGTATATTTGTGTTTCCATTGTCAGTCGCAGCAGTGCAGAGCAACAGCTCCTGGCACGTCAGGCGGTTGCTAAGCGACGACAGGCCCAGCGAGGCCCCGCCTACATGTTCTCAGCTCCGCCCACCAGCCTGTCGGATGCCGAGCAGCACTTCCTGGAGGCGGCAGAGTACGGCAACATCCCCGAGGTCAGTTACCATGACAACATTACAGACTTGTCAAATCAAATTACCCCTGTCAATTAGCCCATCAGAGTGTAAGCCCTGTCTAAGCTGGGGAAGGGGGAGGGGGGGTGGGGGGGTTCTACTAAGCTATGTGGAATTGTTTTAAGAAGGTCATACCAAGGATTATTTTGATATTTGGTTTAGAATTTTAACGGGGGGGGTTTCTACATGATTTCAACCCCTTATTTTTGGCACGAAACATTCTCCATATATACTGTACTTTTACAGTATATACTAATTTTTTCAACTGGTACCAGGTTAAAGTGAGGCCTGTGGGCGTCCTAGAGCAAAACAGCTTTTTTGAAATGTTTGCTAATTTATTCAAAATAAACAACAGAAATATCACATTTACATAAGTATTCAGACTCTTTACTTAGTGCTTTGTTGAAGCACCTTTGGCAGCGATTACAGCCTCAAGTCTTCTTAGGCATGACGCTACAAGCTTGGAACACCTGTATTTGGGGGGTTTCTCCCATTCTTCTCTGCAGATCCTCTCAAGCTCTGTCAGGTTGGATGGGGAGCGTCGCTGCACAGCTATTTTCAGGTCTCTCCAGAGATGTTCATTCCGGTTCAATTCCGGGGTCTGGCTGGGCCACTCAAGCACATTCAGAGACTTGTCCCAAAGCCACTCCTCAAATCAAATCAAATCAAATTTTATTGGTCACATGCGCCGAATACAACAGGTGCAGACATTACAGTGAAATGCTTACTTACAGCCCTTAACCAACAGTGCATTTATTTTTTACAAAAAAAGTAAAAATAAAACAACAACAAAGAAAGTGTTGAGAGAAAAAAAGAGCAGAAGTAAAATAAAGTGACAGTAGGGAGGCTATATATACAGGGGGGTACCGTTGCAGAGTCAATGTGCGGGGGCACCGGCTAGTTGAGGTAGTTGAGGTAATATGTACATGTGGGTAGAGTTAAAGTGACTATGCATAAATAATTAACAGAGTAGCAGCAGCGTAAAAAGGATGGGGTGGGGGGGCAGTGCAAATAGTCCGGGTAGCCATGATTAGCTGTTCAGGAGTCTTATGGCTTGGGGGTAGAAGCTGTTGAGAAGTCTTTTGGACCTAGACTTGGCACTCCGGTACCGCTTGCCGTGCAGTAGCAGAGAGAACAGTCTATGACTAGGGTGGCTGGAGTCTTTGACAATTTTGAGGGCCTTCCTCTGATACCGCCTGGTATAGAGGTCCTGGATGGCAGGAAGCTTGGCCCCAGTGATGTACTGGGCCGTACGCACTACCCTCTGTAGTGCCTTGCGGTCGGAGGCCAAGCAGTTGCCATACCAGGCAGTGATGCAACCAGCCAGGATGCTCTCGATGGTGCAGCTGTAGAATTTTTTGAGGATCTGAGGACCCATGCCAAATCTTTTCAGTCTCCTGAGGGGGAATAGGCTTTGTCGTGCCCTCTTCACGACTGTCTTGGTGTGTTTGGACCATGATAGTTCATTGGTGATGTGGACACCAAGGAACTTGAAGCTCTCAACCTGTTCCACTACAGCCCCGTCGATGAGAATGGGGCGTGCTCAGTCCTCTTTTTTTTCCTGTAGTCCACAATCATCTCCTTTGTCTTGGTCACGTTGAGGGAGAGGTTGTTGTCCTGGCACCACACGGCCAGGTCTCTGACCTCCTCCCTATAGGCTGTCTCATCGTTGTCGGTGATCAGGCCTACCACTGTTGTGTCGTCGGCAAACTTAATGATGGTGTTGGAGTCGTGCCTGGCCATGCAGTCATGGGTGAACAGAGAGTACAGGAGGGGACTGAGCACGCACCCTGAGGGGCCCCCCGTGTTGAGGATCAGTGTGGCAGATGTGTTGTTACCTACCCTTACCACCTGGGGGCGGCCCGTCAGGAAGTCCAGGATCCAGTTGCAGAGGGAGGTGTTTAGTCCCAGGATCTTTAGCTTAGTGATGAGCTTAGAGGGCACTATGGTGTTGAATGCTGAGCTGTAGTCAATGAATAGCATTCTCACCTGCGTTGGTTTGGCTGTGTGCTTAGGGTCGTTGTCCTGTTGGAAAATGAACCTTCACACCAGTCTGAGGTCTACCATAAAGGCCTGATTGGTGGAGTGCTGCAGAGATGCTTGTCCTTCTGGAAGGTTCTCCCATCTCCACAGAGGAACTCTGGAGGTCTGTCAGAGTGACCATCGGGTTCTTGGTCACCTTCCTGACCAAGGCCCTTCTCCCCTGATTGCTCAGTTTGGCCGGGTGGCCAGCTCTAGGAAGAGTCTTGGTGGTTCCAAACTTCTTCCATTTAAGAATGATGGAGGCCACTGTGTTCTTGGGGACCTTCAATACTATCTAAATGTTTTGGTACCCTTCCCCAGATCTGTGCCTCGACACAATCCTGCCTCGGAGCTCTATGGACAATTTCTTTGACCTCATGGCTTTGTTCTTGCTCTGACATGCACTGTCAACTGTGATACCTTATATACAGTTGTGGTCAAACGTTTTGAGAATGACACAAATAATAATTTTCACAATGTCTGCTGCCTCAGTTTTGATAATGGCAATTTCCATATACTCCAGAATGTCATGAAGAGTGATCAGATTAATTGCAATTAATTGCAAAGTCCCTCTTTGCCATGAAAATGAACTGAATCCCCCCCAAAAATGTCCACTGCATTTCAGCCCTGCCACAAAAGGACCAACTGCCATCATGTCAGTGATTCTCTCGTTAACACAGGTGAGAGTGTTGACGAGGACAAGGCTGGAGATCACTCTGTCATGCTGATTGAGTTAGAATAACAGACTGGAAGTTTTAAAAGGAGGGTAGTGCTTGAAATCATTGTTCTTCCTCTGTTAACCACGGTTACCTGCAAGGAAACACGTGCCGTCATCATTGCGTTGGACAAAAAGGGCTTCACAGGCAAGGATATTGCTGCCAGTAAGATTGTACCTAAATCAACCATTTATCGGATCATCAAGAACTTCAAGGAGAGAGGTTCAATTGTTGTGAAGAAGGCGTCAGGGCACCCAAGAAAGTCCAGCAAATGCCAGGACCGTCTCCTAAAGTTGATTCAGCTGCAGGATCGGGGCACCAGCAGTGCAGTGCTTGCTTGGGAATGGCAGCAGGCAGGTGTGAGTGCATCTGCACGCACAGTGAGGCAAATACTTTTGGAGGATGGCCTGGTGTCAAGAAGGGCAGCAAAGAAGCCACTTCTCTCCAGGAAAACATCAGGGACAGACTGATATTCTGCAAAAGGTACAGGGATTGGACTGTTGAGGACTGGGGTAAAGTCATTTTCTCTGATGAATCCCCTTTCCGATTGTTTGGGGCATCCGGAAAACACCTTGTCCAGAGAAGACAAGGTGAGCGCTACCATCAGTCCTGTGTCATGCCAACAGTAAAGCATCCTGAGACCATTCATGTGTGGGGTTTCTTCTCAGCCAAGGGAGTGGGCTCACTCACAATTTTGCCTAAGAACGCAGCCATGAATAAAGAATGGTACCAACACATCCTCCAAGAGCAACTTCTCCCAACCATCCAAGAACAGTTTGGTGACGACCAATGCCTTTTCCAGCATGATGGAGCACGTTGCCATAATGCAAAAGTGATAACTAAGTGGCTCGGGGAACAAAACATCGACATTTTGGGTCCATGGCCAGGAAACTCCCCAGACCTTAATCCCATTGAAAACTTGTGGTCGATCCTCAAGAGGCGGGTGGACAAACAAAAACCCATACATTCTGACAAACTCCAAGCATTGATTATGCAAGAACGGGCTGCCATCAGTCAGGATGTGGCCCAGAAGTTAATTGACAGCATGCCAGGGCGGATTGCAGAGGTCTTGAAAAAGAAGGGTCAACACTGCAAATATTGACTCTTTGCATAAACTTAATGTACTTGTCAATAAAAGCCTTTGACACTTATGGAATGCTTGTAATTATACTTCAGTATACCATAGTAACATCTGACAAAAATATCTAAAAACACTGAAGCAGCGAACTTTGTGATGACCAATGCTTGTGTCATTCTCAAAACTTTTGACCACGACTGTAGACAGCTGTGTGCCTTCCCAAATCATGTCCAATCAATTGAATTTACCCCAGGTGGACTCCACTCAAGTTATAGAAACATCTCAAGGATGCTCAATGGAAACAGGATGAACCTGAGCTCAATTTCAAATCTCATAGCAAAGGGTCTGAATACATATCTAAATAAGGTATTTCTGTTTTTTTTATTTTTTTTTATAAATGTGCTAAAATGTCTAAAAACCATTATGGGGTATTGTGTGTAGATTGATGAGGATAAAAAAACTAAATCAATTTTAGAATGAGGCTGTAGCGTAACAAAATGAGGAAAAAATCAAGGGGTCTGAATACTTTCCGAATTCACTGGAAGTGTGTAGCCCAAACTGTTAGGAAGCTATAGACAGAAGTTGGCAGATCGGCTGTACCAACTTCAGACGAGTCCCACAACGCTTGTGGGGGTTGCAGAGCAAAACGGAGAGTCTCATCTTTCCATTGTCATAATAGTTTGTAGGCTGTTCAGACGCTACAGACGGTTTCGTTAGAAGACCGATTTTGGGGATGTCTGATGGTCTGACAAACACCGCTGTAGCTCTGTCACCTTTCACCGCTGTAGCTCTGTCACCTTTCACTGCAGTTGAGGAAGTGCAACATCGGAGGATGCGGTGGATTGAGATGCATCCAATAAAAAAAAAACAGTTATCTCTAGCTTAAAATGACAGATTTTTAGTTAACATGATGTTACAGGCCTTTACCATAAAACTCTTTATAAGGCAAAATTATAAAGGGGATTTTAGTTTAACGTCACCGCAGTGCATTATAACTCTGTTTCAAACATTAGGACCAGGCTTTAATTCACCACAGTGCGTTATATCGCTGTTTCAAACATTAGGACCAGGCTTTTAATTCACCACAGCGCGTTATATCGCTGTTTCAAACATTAGGACCAGGCTTTTAATTCACCACAGTGCGCTTTATAGCTGTTTCAAACATTAGGACCAAGCTTTAACTCACCACAGTGCGTTATATCACTGTTTCAAACATTAGGACCAGGCTTTAATTTACCACAGTGCGTTATAACGCTGTTTCAAAAATTAGGACCAGGGTTTAATTCACCACATCACGTTATATTGCTGTTTCAAACATTAGGACCAGGCTATTAATTCACCACAGCGCGTTATATCGCTGTTTCAAACATTAGGACCAGGCTTTAATTCACCACAGTGCATTATATCGCTGTTTCAAACATTAGGACCAGGCTTTTAATTTACCACAGTGCGCTTTATAGCTGTTTCAAACATTAGTACCAGGCTTTTAATTCACCACAGCGTGTTATATCGCTGTTTCAAACATTAGGACCAGGCTTTTAATTCACCACATCGCGTTATATCGCTGTTTCAAACATTAGGACCAGGCTTTTAATTCACCACAGCGCGTTATAACGCTGTTTCAAACATTAGTACCAGGCTTTAATTCACCACAGTGCGTTATATCGCTGTTTCAAACATTAGGACCAGGCTTTTAATTCACCACAGCGTGTTATATCGCTGTTTCAAACATTAGGACCAGAATTTTACTTCACCACAGTGCGCTTTATAGCTGTTTCAAACATTAGGACCAGGCTTTTAATTCACCACAGCGCGTTATATCGCTGTTTCAAACATTAGGACCAGGCTTTTAATTCACCACAGTGCGCTTTATAGCTGTTTCAAACATTAGGACCAGGCTTTTAATTCACCACAGTGCGCTTTATAGCTGTTTCAAACATTAGGACCAGGCTTTTAATTCACCACAGCGCGTTATAATGCTGTTTCAGTATGAATGCGATCTCTGTGTGAGCTCCTGAATCCCGGCCTAGGGCTATATTCTATATTGTCAGAAACAGAATGTTGATTCAATGAATGCCCTCAAAAAGCGAATAAAAATAATAACCAGTATTTCCTTCTCCCACGAGGTGCGACGCATGGTCCTGCACATGCCCAGTCTCAACGTGAACGCAGTAGACTACATGGGCCAGAATGCATTGCAGCTGGCGGTGGCCAATGAGCATCTAGAGGTGACTGAGCTGCTGCTGGGGAGAGTGGAGCTATCCAGGGTGGGAGACGCTCTGCTGCTGGCCATCAGTAAGGAAGAGAGAGAAAGAGAGAGAGAGAGAGAGTGTGTGTGAGAGAGAGAGAGAGAGAGAGAGAGAGAGAGAGAGAGAGAGAGAGAGAGAGAGAGAGAGCGAGAGAGAGAGAAAGAGAGAGAGAGAAAGCGAGAGAGAGAGAGAGAGAGTGTGTGTGAGAGAGAGAGAGAGAGAGAGAGAGAGAGTGAGAGAGAGACAGAAAGAGAGACAGAGAGAGCGACAGAGAGAGAGAGAGAGAGAGAGAGAGAGAGAGAGAGAGAGAGAGAGAGAGAGAGAGAGAGAGAGAGAGAGAGAGAGAGAGAGAGAGAGAGAGAGAGAGAGAGAGAGAGAGAGAGAGAGAGAGAGAGAGAGAGAGAGAGAGAGAGAGAGTGGACTACACTTACTCCATTACCCAGAGTGTGTGTGTGTGTGTGTGTGTGTGTGTGTGTGTGTGTGTGTGTGTGTCCTAGGTAAGGGTTATGTGCGCATAACGGAGGTGTTGCTAGGCCACCGGTCGTTCAGTGACGCGCGGCGCCTGACAGCAAGCCCTGCCCAGGTGGACATGTTGGATGACTTCTACGCTTATGATGAGGATGGGACACGGTGAGAGGGGTGTTGGGGTGTGTAATGTATGGGTGTGTGTATATGTGTGTGTGTCGGGTGTGTGTGTATAATGTGTGTGTGTCTATATACCTGCATAAATAAATAAGCCATTTAGCAGACGCTTTTATCCAAAGCAACTTACAGTCATGAGTGCATACATTTTTGTGTATGGGTGGTCCCGGGGATTGAACCCACTACCTTGGCGTTACAAGCACCATGCTCTACCAGCTGAGCTACATGTCTCTATCTCTCTCTCTTTTGGCAACAGGTCACAAATCTTACTGATGTGATGGCACACTGTGGTATTTCACCCAATAGATAAGGGAGTTTATCACAATTTGATTTGTTTTTGAATTCTTTGTGGATCTGTGTAATCTGAGGGAAATATGTGTCTCTAATATGGTCATACATTTGGCAGGAGGTTAGGAAGTGCAGCTCAGTTTCCACCTCATTTTGTGGGCAGTGTGCACATAGCCTGTCTTCTCTTGAGAGCCAGGTCTGCCTATGGCAGCCTTTCTCAATAGCAAGGCTATGCTCACTGAGTCTGTACATAGTCAAAGCTTACCTTAAGTTTGGGTCAGTAACAGTGGTCAGGTATTCTGCCACTGTGTACTCTCTGTTTAGAGCCAAATAGCATTCTAGTTTGCTCTGTTTTTTTGGTAATTCTTTCCAATGTGTCAAGTAATTCTCTTTTAGTTTTCTCATGATTTGGTTGGGTCTAACTGTGTTGCTGTCCTGGGGCTCTGTGGGGTCTGTGTGTTCGTGACCAGGACCAGCTTGCTTAGGGGACTCTTCTCCAGTTTCTTCGCTCTGTAGGTGATGGCTTTGTTATGGAAGGTTTGGGAATCGCTTCCTTTTAGGTGATTGTAGAATTTAACGGCTCTTTTCTGGATTTTGAAGTTAGTGGGTATCGGCCTAATTCTGCTCTGCGTGGATTATTTGATATTTTACGTTGTACACAGAGGATATTTTTTTCAGAATTCTGCATGCAGAGTCTCAATTTGGTGTTGGTCCCATTTTATGAATGCTTGGTTGGTGAGCGGACCCCAGACCTCACAACCGTAAAGGGTAATGGGTTCTATAACTGGTTCAAGTATTTTTTGCCAGATCTTAATTGGTATGTCAAATTTTATGTTCCTTTTGATGGCATATAAGGCCCTTCTTGCCTTGTCTCTCAGATTGTTCACATATTTGTGGAAGTTGCCTGTGGCGCTGATGTTTAGGCTGAGGTATATATAGTTTTTTGTGTGCTCTAGGGCAACGGTGTCTAGATGGAATTTGTATTTGTGGTCCTGGCAACTGGACCTTGTTTGGAACACCTAGGTGCTGCTGTAGGCCCTCCTTGGTTGGGGACAGAAGCACCAGATCATCAGCAAACAGTAGACATTTGACTTCAGATTCTAGTAGGGTGAGGCCGGGTGCTGCAGACTTTTCTAGTGCCCTCGCCAATTCGTTGATACATACAGTGAGGGAAAAAAGTATTTGATTCCCTGCTGATTTTGTACGTTTGCCCACTGAAAAAGACATGATCAGTCTACAATTTTAATGGTAGGTTTATTTGAACAGTGAGAGACAGAATAACAACAACAAAAATCCAGAAAAACGCATGTCAAAAATTTTATAAATTGATTTGCATTTTAACGAAGGAAATAAGTATTTGACCCCTCTGCAAAACATGACTTAGTACTTGGTGGCAAAACCCTTGTTGGCAATCACAGAGGTCAGACATTTCTTGTAGTTGGCCACCAGGTTTGCACACATCTCAGGAGGGATTTTGTCACACTCCTCTTTGCAGATCTTCTCCAAGTCATTAAGGTTTCGAGGCTGACGTTTGGCAACTCGAACCTTCAGCTCCGTCCACAGATTTTCTATGGGATTAAGGTCTGGAGACTGGCTAGGCCACTCCTTTGTTGCCTTGGCCGTGTGTTTTGGGTCATTGTCATGCTGTAATACCCATCCACGACCCATTTTCAATGCCCTGGCTGAGGGAAGGAGGTTCTCACCCAAGAATTGACGGTACATGGCGCCGTCCATCGTCCCTTTGATGCGGTGAAGTTGTCCTGTCCCCTTAGCAGAAAAACACCCCCAAAGCATAATGTTTCCACCTCCATGTTTGACGGTGGGGATGGTGTTCTTGGGGTCATAGGCAGCATTCCTCCTCCTCCAAACACGGCGAGTTGAGTTGATGACAAAGAGCTCGATTTTGGTCTCATCTGACCACAACACTTTCACCCAGTTCTCCTCTAAATCATTCAGATGTTCATTGGCAAACTTCAGACGGGCCTGTATATGTGCTTTCTTGAGCAGGGGGACCTTGCGGGCGCTGCAGGATTTCAGTCCTTCACGGCGTAGTGTGTTACCAATTGTTTTCTTGGTGACTATGGTCCCAGCTGCCTTGAGATCATTGACAAGATCCTCCCGTGTAGTTCTGGGCTGATTCCTCACCGTTCTCATGATCATTGCAACTCCACGAGGTGAGATCTTGCATGGAACCCCAGGCCGAGGGAGATTGACAGTTATTTTGTGTTTCTTCCATTTGCAAATAATCGCACCAACTGTTGTCACCTTCTCACCAAGCTGCTTGGTGATGGTCTTGTAGCCCATTCTAGCCTTGTGTAAGTCTACAATCTTGTCCCTGACATCCTTGGAGAGCTCTTTGGTCTTGGCCATGGTGGAGAGTTTGGAATCTGATTGATTGATTGCTTCTGTGGACAGGTGTCTTTTATAAAGGTAACAAACTGAGATTAGGAGCACTCCCTTTAAGAGTGTGCTCCTAATCTCAGCTCGTTACCTGTATAAAAGACACCTGGGAGCCAGAAATCTTTCTGATTGAGAGGGGGTTAAATACTTATTTCCCTCACTAAAATGCAAATCAATTTATAAAATTTTTGACACGCATTTTTCTGGATTTTTTTGTTGTTATTCTGTCTCTCACTGTTCAAATAAAGCTACCATTAAAATTATAGACTGATCATTTCTTTGTCAGTGGGCAAACGTACAAAATCAGCAGGGGATCAAATCGTTTTTTCCCTCACTGTATGTTGAAGAGGGTGGGGCTCAAGCTGCATCCCTGTCTCACCCCACGGCCCTGTGGAAAGAAAATGTTAGTTTTTTGCCAATTTGTACTGCACACTTGTTGTTTGTGTACATGGATTTTATATTGTCGAATCTTTTCCCCCCAACACCGATTTCCGTCAATTATCTCTCTCTCTCTGTCTCTCTCTCTCTCTCTCTCTCTCTCTCTCTCTCTCTCTGTCTCTGTCTCTGTCTCTCTCTCTCTCTCTCTCTCTCTCTCTCTCTCTCTCTCTCTCTCTCTCTCTCTCTCTCCCTCCCTCCCCCCCTCTCTCTCTCTCTCTCTCTCTCTCTCTCTCTCTCTCTCTTTCTCTCTCTCTGTCTCTCTCTCTGTCTCTCTCTCTGTCTCTCTCCCACTCTCCTTCCCCTAACTTTCTCTTTTGCTCTCTCTCACTATCTCCCACTTTCCCCCCCTCTCTCTCTCTCTCTCTCTCTCTCTATGTCTCTCTCTCTCTCTCTCTCGTCTCTCTCTCACTGTCTCTCTCTCTCTCTCTCTCTCTGTCTCTCTCTCTCTCTCTGTCTCTCTCTCTCTCTCTGTCTCTCTCTCGCTGTCTCTCTCTCTCTCTCTCTCTCTCTCTCTCTCTGTCTCTCTCTCTCTCTCTCTCTGTCTCTCTGTCTCTCTCGGTCTAGTTTCTCCCATGATGTGACTCCAGTGATTCTAGCAGCTCATTGTCATGAATATGAGATTGTCCACATCCTATTGGGTAAAGGAGCGCGTATAGACCCGCCCCACGACTACTTCTGCTGCTGTGATTCGTGCAACTACCAGCAGCAGTACGACTCCTTCAGCCACTCACGGTCCAGGATCAACGCCTACCGCGGCCTGGCTAGCCCCGCCTACCTCTCGCTGTCCAATGAGGATCCAGTATTAGCCGCCCTGGAGCTCAGTAACGAGTTAGCTGTCC